>NC_039249.1:7012435-7185537 GCF_003368295.1 Carassius auratus | reverse complement strand
TCTGCTCCAGACATGCCAGCATGTGTTTATGCTCTCTATAAGATGCTCTACAAGACTGAATGTGGTCTCAGGACAGGTGGTGTTGAAGTTTGACCCTCTTATCATTTGTTTGGTATGGGAAGAGGCACATGAACGCATGACAAACATTTCCTGGATCACTTCGATAATTCTTCTCAGGGTTTAGCCTGTTGGTCCAATCCCACCTGCTCAAGAGCTGGCACACTTACAGTGTAACCTATGTTTAACTTAACTGTAATTGAGAAGCGATAAACAATTATGAATACATGGATCTGAAATGTGGCCTGTGGTGACAATCTTACAGACAATTTTGTAATCTGTGTACTAACCAAAGGATTATGAAAAACACCTTGTCTTTTAAGCGATTTTTTTTTTTAGGGTGACAGCGTCAGTCACCATAATGTTTTGATATTAAATAAAGCTAACAGTGAAAAAAAAATCGAGCCGCGAAATAATCGCAAAATTATAGCGTACGTCTTCGTGGGTGTTTACGAAGAAGACCGACGTTATAACGTAGCGATTCTAACAAATAAAGTAAAAAGTGAAAGAATATGAGAATGACGTGGTGGGTAACGTAAAGTTATTGGAGGACACGGCAACCTTTTCAAACATTACATCAACCCAAATACATATCAATTTGGTAAATTAATCGAATTCTTAGATTTATTTGATTGGACTCGTTTTTCCCAGCAGGACTTAATCGATAAAAACAAACAAACAAAGATGGCGCCCCTGCTAGTGATGGATGCCGCTGTCTCTATGCAACCGAGGTGACGTTATTCACCCGTTATCTAAACTAAAACAAACACTATAACTTGAATATGTGTTGATTCTGAAAAAAAACTTACCTTCAAATCAGTTTTACGGCTTTTCAGATGTTATTTGCACGGATAGTCAACGAAGTTGGTTAGCGTAGAATAGTTTTTTTTAAGCAAGCGTCTTTAAATCTAATTTTCGAAAACAAACTGACTAGAGTCAAAGGAGTTGTGACTGATGGAAAATGCGAAAAGACAGGAGATCGGTTGCCGTTCAAGCACTGTTGAAGCAGGTAACCTTCAGTCCGTCCTCGTGGCTGTAACGATTATGAATGCGTGCGTGCTCTGTCCTCTGTAGCGCTTGAATATTTGTGTGACGTACAGCAGAGCGTTTGTATGCAATGACGCGACACGCACGGCGTGCAGGATCCGCCCAAAGATGAAACAAGGCGAAACTAAATGTAAAAAAATAAAGAAGTAACACGCCTAAATAAATAATAGTAATCGATAATAATATCATATAATATAAATATAATTACATAAATAACTACAAAAGTATCTAAAATAAAAATCTAAATGAAATTCCGCAGAGAATCAAGGCACCACAATTAAAACATACATACATACATACATATATATATATATATATATATATATATATATATATACACACACACACACACACACACACATTTTTAAAAATTGCAAATCCTACTAGAATTTGTTTACGGAGTAAAAAAACAGAACCATTCACTTTAAAAGTCCAAAAGGGTCTTCTGTGTTTTCCATACAATAATTAGGGTTTTCCTTTAAGCTAGCATAGGTGCAGCCTATATTTGAGAAGCATTAATCATATGCTTTGTGATTGCTGGGCTTCAAAATGACCAAAAATTGCAGTCCTTATTAAAATACAGGGGAAGGAAGAACGTCTACTCTTGGTCCTTGTGCGTATCAGTGGGATATATAATAGGAGGTTTGAATTCAATAGCTTGTTAGGTGCTGATGTCAGGAGTATCTGGAGACTTATGCTGACTCTACAATCATGTCCATCGGATTGAAGCGTTTGGGCGTGGCTTTTGTGCAACATAATCTTGAAAAAAAAAACTATGATTTAATGCTTGAAGAACAACTATATGATACACTCATGTCAGTAATTATTGACCTAGAGACATAGCCCTGGCATTTTTACTGTGTAATCAGCTTAACTCTGTATGAAGAATTCAATGTCAAAAAAAAAAGTGTATTGAGGATCATGTGACCACTGCCCATTGGAAACATGTTATCAAAAAGCACTGAAACAGTTAAGTTGACTGTCACTTATTCACTCCTTACATTGGTCAGATCCAGTTACGCAGTCAATGGCACGTAGATTGTGGCGTAAACATGGTGAAGACCAACATTTTCCAGAACTTGTAAATGTTGTGGAACAGTATGTTGTGTAACAGTAAATGTCTGAGTCAGAGACTGTTTTGCTTGCTCATTAGCAGTTGTTTCTACAGTTAAGAAAACTATTAGACTAAATTATTACTTTATTATTATTATTATTTTTAAATCCATCAAGCAAAAAAAATGTACAGTACAAATACAGCATCTTACTTGGTTATTTAGTTGGACTTTCATTTTTACCAGTTTTTTACAGTTCAAGATTTGTTTCAAAAGCTTTTATCACATGTATTATGACTAAACGAAAAGTACAGAATGTGAATGTAAGCCCAAGATGATAACAATTTGTATTAACAAAGCATTTTATATTGTACAAAATCAGCGCATTGGCAAAACATATCAGGCCTTATTTTGCTATCTCACAACAAACTGTTTGTAAGAACTAGAAATACTGTAGGTGTGATTGATGTGATTTTTTTTTTTTTTTTTTTTGCAGAGATACGGTTTATGGGCTGCTTTGAAAGTTTTACTCATTTTCACCGGGGATTTCCACTTATAGATCTCTACTGTTGGTGTTTTTTTTACTGATAAAAAAAAAAAAAACTGTCACCCAAAAGAAGTAGCCAGAGACGATAATGGCTAGACTTTCATCTATGAGTCACTAAACTTTCTATGAGACAATAGTTATTCATTATGTGGATCTTGAAGAAGACAGTCGTGTTGTCCATATTTTTATAATGGCATAAACATGCCACATCTACAAGGCAAACTACCTGTTACTATATATTTTACATTTGTCACTGTACTTTCATCAAAAAGGTAAAACAAAATAAAAATAAATACATCGACGAGGTGAATAAACTGGATAAATTAAATTGGACAATGAAATTGACTTTTTCACACTGCAGGTCATTTTCATCCCAACGCAAAGTACACATTTTAGATATGTTTTTCAGCAAGTTTATGTACAAACTAATAACAAGTTGTTATCATAAATGTACAATTATAAATTAACAATTGAAACTCACGTGATACGTGTCCTGCTAGACAATTTTTTGTGTGTGTAAAGCAGAAAAAAACAATACCTAAATGGGCAACACTTTATAGTTTGTCTTGCGCCCTCTACTGTACATATGTGAATTTACATTTCCTTCAACCCGAGGCTTTTATTCATTTCGATGTGTGAAAGTTGTGAAAGTTATAAAAGTACATTTACATTTGCCAAAAGATAACTTTTTTATTTTAAAAACAAAACAAGCAAATCAAGCCCAGATTAAAAATAAATAAATGTGGGAATAAGAAAGACATAAAGGACAAACCGAAACCACAAAGCCATAAATAAGAAATATAAATAACAAATTAGTACCTAATTTTACTGTCTATGATTAGTACTAAGTAGGACATCTAGTGATAAAATTATGAAGCTACAAGTGCAAAGCCACATTATCAAAACTAAATGTAACTTTTGAACAGAGAGTCACATACAGTATAGAAAATGACAGAGCAGAGTCTCAGGGGAGTTGGGTTACTATAAGAGCTTATAGCATCAAACCTGCAGGATTTCCATACCTCTTTTATATATTTATATCTTTTTTTTTTCATCCACATAGAGCAGAAATATATTTCTTTAAAAAGCTTGCTTTATTTTTTTATTTAAATTTGACTCAATTATCTAAATATAGATATAGGTTAAATCTTTCTCTTCTTCTAAATCATTTTCTTTTCTTGCCTTTTGGTCTCCCATTTGTATTCTTCATGCTCAAACACTGAATTTGGCGACAACATGTTTTTACGAATTTGTTCACTCAGCAGGAAGAGTGAGATGCTGAGGTGCTTCTGAAACATCTTTGGTGGAGAAACATGGCACAATTTTCACCTTGGGTTGGGTTTGAGTTTCAGGTTCTTCAAACTAAACCAAAAATAGTTCTGGAACAGTGGAGAAAGATTTTTCCACCTCATGCAAGCAGAGGATGTTGAGCACCTCTGTAGCAATGTTTTTACTCCAGCAATAGAAATTTAGTATGCAGGTTCATCCACTTGAATGATCAGTGATTCTGCCACAGTGGACAAATGATGCAAAATATCATCAGCATCAACATTTCTATCTGACAATACACATGGCAGACAATTGTGCTACATTAAATTGAAGTAAATTAACACCATTTATATTTTGGGAAGCAATGACCTTACAAATACATTTTGCTGGATATGTAAGTTGCTTATTTTGATAAAACTATTAAGCTTAAGTGCAAGTTTTAATGTAGATATGTTTAGCTATGTAATACAATTTTGTTATGATTCATATTTCAACCCAAAATATGTTTTATATTTGCAGAAATATAGAGAAATATCTTTATAACATTTAAATAAATCTTTTCGAATCTTTGTTCAGATGAACACTGTTTATTTGAAATAAATATTTTGCAACCTTTTAAATGTATTTTAATGTCACTTTCAAACAATTTACCGTGTCATTGATTTAAAAAAAATCCTTTCAAAATAAATAAAAACCAGAACCTCTCTGCGTACAATGTATGTGAATACAATTCACAGCAAACATCTATTCTGACTTAGTATTCAAATGACATCCAAATGCAACACTGACATTGAGTTTGTTTGCTCAGAAACATTATGTAGGTCAAAAATAATCTTAAAGACTAAAATACCAAACCAATTGCGCAGTCAGAGGCATATAGGAAAGTAATTTAAGCAAACAAATAGGATGCCTATACAGTTCCCCATAGCTTGTACTAACGCAAAATGGAACAACAGTAATTTCCTGCAAATGAAAAGTTAAGATTTATTCTCAAGTCTAATTTAGGCATTTCAAAAAAAATGTAGCAGAATACTGATTAATTGCTGACTAATTCGACTGATTTTCACTAGACATTTACATACAGACACTGTGTTCTCTTTGTACGGTTCATGAAGTGCCACTAGGAGGCAGCGGATGGCTGTTAATACCGAGCACACTAAATCACGCAGTTTCACACAAACATACATCTGGCTGACTCTTCTCAGCTCCTTGCAATACCGCAAATATTTACACAGTAATCTGCTGTATTGAAATGCTGAAAGAATGCTCTGGAGAGTTATTTCCCGGATGGCTGCTCGAGCGCTTACTCTGCTTTGCAGCTGAACCTTTCTCCTATATTTGTGACAAGCTTTGATATATAGTGTTTTTGTTCGTAAAGGGGTTCTCCGAGATGCTGCGGTGACGTATGCGGCTCTGGGCCAATCACAATCCTCAGATCAAACATAACCGACCAGCACTTGTCAGTGTGGGGAAAAAAACCCACCGCGAAATGCAGGTCCTTTTCCCAGCGGCGGTGAAATAAACCGAAAGCGTTTCATATATAGGGTCTTGTGCTCCTTTAAAGGATTAAATCAACGTTTCTGCCTCCTGAATATTTCCTTTTTTCATCTCATTTCGCGTTTCGTCTTATTTGAAGGATGTCTGTGGCGGGGTTTAAGAAGCAGCTGCACAAAGCGAGTCAGGTAAGGAGACGCCCGCGTTACACTGTTCATCTTATAAGACCCAAGTTCTGAGGGTCTTAACAGGTGGATGTGGAGAAAGCGCTCGTGTGTTGTTTAACTGAAGCTGTCTGATTGGTTTCTGTGTTTCTAGAGGCCCGTCAGAGCGGCAGAAACGCCGCAGAGCCGCTTTACTTCTCATGTCAGTATTTGTGTCAACTTTGTTACATTTGTATCAGCGCTTTTGTTCATAATTCTCCGCTCACTGTGACGTAATCAAGCGTTTTTTATTTAAATGTTGCAAATCCCCCCTCAGCTAGCTGTTGTGAGGCCTGCTTAAAATTGTAATTGTAATTGTAAACTGGTAATTGTAATCATGCATTGATGTATGTGCATTATTATAGTAATCATAATCATCATCTGCTATCGAGGATGCCCTGGAACTGAAATATGGAGGTGTTATCACGACTTATGTTGCGTGATGATGTAATTATTTTTTTAGATAACGGTATTGTTATGATCTCACGCGTGACCAGGCAGTCTATGGCAAACCATTTTGACGTTTATTCCCAAAAAACTTGTGATGTTTATTAATGTGTTACTAGTTTTTAATTACGATATTTATTCATTGAGTTTCTAGGATTTATTCAGTACATGCTAGTGGTGATTCCTTCATACTAGTTATATTAATCAATAGTACCATTTTATTGTAAATATCTATTATAACTGTAATTGTTGTGTTTTTCGTTATCACTTGTTCTGATGTGAGTTATAAGATGCCTTCCAGCTAACAAAATATGTCTCAAGAACGCTTAAGGGATAGTTGACCCAAAAATGAAAATGTGATGTTTACCTGCTTACCCCCAGGACATCCAAGATGTAGGTGACTTTATTTCTTCAGTAGAACTCAAACAGAGATTTTTAACACAAACCGATGCAGTCTGTCAGTCTTATAATGTACGTGAATGGGAATCACAGCTAAAACAGACAATAAAAACAGATAGGGGTGCGCCGATCACGATCGGCCAATCGTTAATGCGCATCTCGTCAGTAAAGCCGGTTCTCTAATCAACGGTAAATTCCATCAGGTGCGTGATTTCACATAGAGCAGCTGTTACTACACAGAGCCGTTGTTAACTGAGAAGATGCCCCAAAAAATGCTGAAAATGAAGTGGATTTGCGCAGCTTCTCAGTTAACAA
Source organism: Carassius auratus (assembly GCF_003368295.1). Taxonomy (NCBI): domain Eukaryota; kingdom Metazoa; phylum Chordata; class Actinopteri; order Cypriniformes; family Cyprinidae; genus Carassius; species Carassius auratus. Next base: position 7,178,707 of record NC_039249.1, on the reverse strand, counting down.
CGGCACCCCTAAAAACAAACAAACAAAACTTTCACAAACAAATCCAAATGAAACCCTGCAGGCTCGTGATGACACATTGATGTGTAAAGAACAAAACAATCAGTCTGTGCAAGAAATATAACAGTTTTATAAAGTTTTTTTTTTACCTCTAATTCACACAATGTCTGAACTAGGGCTGCACGATATTGGGAAAAATTTACATTGCGATATTATATTTTTCTGCGATATATATTGCGATATGAAATACATTTTTTTTCTTACAAACAAAAATGGGGTGAGCACACTTACATTCCCATTTTAAATGATTTAAACATCGACACCATCGTGTCAATTGATTAATATGCGCAAGGGAGAGAGAGCAAGACAGCGCTCGTGTTGTTTGAAGACATTGAGCGTGCGGCCGGGGCTCGCTTTGCGCGAGCGCTCTCTCGCATGCGGGCTCTCTCTCTCTCTCCCGGTGACAGGTGCAATATAAATAAGCGTCGGCTCTATTTCTAGCTTGCACGTGTTTTCCGCGCGGCTTGAGCCGTGCCTGAGACGCGCGTCTCATGCAGGCAGTCTGCAAGCTCTAACCTGTTAACATGGGAGCCGAATTAAAAACGGATGTGACTGCGATGTGACTATCGTGGATTTGTACATCGCGATATTGATGCTTAAACAATACATCGTGCAGCCCTAGTCTGAACTGTTATAACTGTCCTGAGCGCATCCTCCTGAGTGTGTTATCAATCAGCAGGCAGCAGACTTATAAGTGCATTACCGCCACCTATCCCTCAAATGGACCATTGACACTATTTACAATCTCAATTAGGAGTGTCATTGGTCCACTTGAGAGATAGGTGGCGGTAATGCAAGTCTGCGATCCACCATAAAGCAAGAAAAAGATGCCTCACGCGCCTGCTGTTTGAGAACACGCTCAGGACAGTTATAACAGTTCGGACATTGCAGTGAATCAGAGGTAAAAAACGATATAAATACATTCCGTTTCTTGCACAGATGGATCGTTTTGTGTCTTTACACATCATTGTATTATCACGAGCCGCAGGGTTTAATCTGGTTTTGTTTGTGTATGTTTTTTTTTTTTTTTTTTTGTATGTTTGGCTTTGGTGTTTCCCATCTACCTCCATTATAAGACTGACATACTGTAACGGTTTGTGTTAAAAATCTCTGTTTGAGTTCTACTGAAGTAACAAAGTCACCTGGCCACATCTTAGATGCCCTGGGGGTAAGCAGATAAACATCACATTTTCATTTTTGGGTCAACTATCCCTTTAAGTTATGAAAACTTTATTTTTGAAAGTTCTCTGGAACATTCCATTTTAGAATTTTGCAGACATTCCGGGAACGTTACTTTTGAATGTGCTCGGAACATTCTGAAAGTAATAACAATGCAAGACGAAGCATTGCAGACATAAAACATTCCATAGACGATATAAATAATGCTTTTGTGCTAACATTTTGAGAACATTATTAAAGATCAGATAACTGTGAATAAACATTTTATTAACATTACTGGAAGAACGTCTGTTCATAACTGTGAGAGAACCTTGCAGGAACAATTCCCATTTGCTTTTCTAATTTTATTATTGTGATTTTCCGTTGAACATTAAACCTAGTTTTTGTTTTGTGAGTAGTAACAATTGGATCAACAATCTGCAAACAAAGAGATGAAAATGAACAAAACAACAGTTGAGATGTGGCATTACACAAAATCCATTTAAAAACCACTGCATAGTCCCCATTCTAATTTTTTTGTTCAATAATCCATTATTATTAGATGTACATCACAATATGGAATTAAAAATAGTCACCATTGCAGTTTCTTTGCAACTTGAATAATTACCATTATGCAAATACTGTTTACATTTTAAGTGGTATTTTTATTATAGGCAAAACACATAATACAAAATGCCATCACTTAATGTTGTACAGTTAATGAATGATGCCCATCTGTTTTGGCAGAGAAATCCTGGTTTAACAGCTGTACCACAGTAGGCACATTCATACTGTAATTGTTCTACAGTTTCATTTCTGTGTTAGCAGCTGCCTTTGTTTGGCTGCTTAGAGTTTAACATCCTCTTCTTTGAATTAAGACATTCAGTGGAAGTGCAGGATGGGTTTGTTTGGGAGAACTGTCAAATCACTCTTTACCTGATTAATGTTTTGCCCTATCTTAGGTAGTAGGTGGTTCTGCATCATTACGCTTTAATGATGAAGCTTCAGCTGTACACTTCAAATTATAGTGGTCTGATAGTTTACTGTAATTCCTGTCATTTTACAACTGCAGTCATCAGAGACTGTAAAACAAGATTTAATGCACAACTCTTCACAATCTGCATAGTGAATAATTAGCCCTACTTGATCTGAAATCTACAGTGTATGGCATGAAAAGCTGAGACCAAGGAATCAGATTAGGATTACATAACATAACACAACTGATTTGTTTTACATGTTCTGAAGAAGGCTTGTTTGTGTGAAACTCATAGGCATGTTGCTAAAGTTGAAATTGAAATTGATTTCCAGGGTGTTGCTATGCAGTTTCTAAGTTGTTATTATGAGGGATTTTTAAAATGTTGATTTCTCTTTAACTTTCTGGTTTCTATATGGCTCAGGTCATTCATTTTTGGCTGCTAATTTTATGTTTTAGCATTAAAAAAGTCATATTGTGATGATTTTCACATGTGTGGTATGGGTTCTGTGGGTTTTAAAGGACCTTTCCACAAATTAAGGCCATAAAAATAATATCATCCCATAAACTATATAATAGTAATTCCAGTCAGATTGAATAAAAAAAGAAATAGATTTTTATAATCTCACATATATCATATAGGCTATTAATATTTTTTTTATATGTTGCCTCACCAAAGCCTATATCCTAGTTTGGCATTTGTTTTTCATTTTTTATTGTTTTGAAACCCCATGCTGTGCCCACTAGAAGGTCGGCAGTTAGTTTAAAAATATATGTATGCTTGTGTTTTGGTGGATATTTTCCATTGTCTGTCTAAATGGCTCAACAATAATGTTTTGTTTCCTGCTGCAGTGGTTCAAATTGCTCTGTTGACATTTCCATGGACCCTAAGGCAAATATTATTATTATTTTTATTTTTTACTAATTTTACAACTTATTTTCATTTAAACTGACATATATAAAGTGTATTTTAAATGAGCATTTAAGATTTCATGAGTAAGACTAATCGGACTGTTATTTTACACTGAGTCAAGTCATGAGATCACATGGTTGAGCTAAATACTCACTTTAAAAGAGGAACCCTCAATATTTGGACACTTTCACTAGTTAAATAAATCACAGCTGACCTTGTATAGTCCATTTCTACAAAGGCATCAGTAGCTGTTGCATTCACATTGCTGTTATTTATGTATACATTTAAATTTATATGGTGCATTTAAAATGACTTTTAATGCAGTGATGCAGGTATACAGCATGCATGAATGGGTGCCGTCATAATGAGTCGAAACAGCTGATAAAAACAGCACAACAATTTACAAGTAATCCACTCTTCATTTTTAGGTGAACTGTTCCTTAACCCATATATATATGGAAAGCTGTTGGTATATCAAATATAGTTCACTTATTAGACTTAAATTTAATCTGATTGGGATGATCAAATAGATATGACATCTTCTTATTCTAGTATACAGTCTGTTTGCACACTTGCTGCTCATATACAACAATTCTGCTGGTTATGAACACATTATTGAAAATGGAGTGGAAGCAGCACATTTCAACCACCCACAGGTTTTTTGATAGTAGAAATGCAAGAGCATCCATGTAGGTTATTACAGTTTTTGTTCCCTGCATTCATAGGCATCCACAATAGTCTATTTCTAATCCAAAGTTCTCTTGTCATTAGTTGACATCATTGTTTACACATATTTGTATGGCTGATAAGAGCAGGGCAGGCAAGAGCTTGTTTATAATCTTGTCCTATTTTCCCAAAGGCTCTATTCTCACTGTATGCAACAAATCACTGTGTGAATGAAATGCATCAAGTGTCAGTTGCTCTTTTTAAGACCAAGATTGCGCAGGAAAGCTCAACTGCACCCTCTAGAATGAATAGTTTTAGTTGGGATTTTCCCACATAAGCAGCACGCCAGGATCAGAGTAACTTAGTAACCAGATGTCAACATGGATCAGAACTAGGTGTGTGTGAGAGCAAGAGTTATGTGAACATGGCGAAATGATTCATTGCTGTTGTACATACAAGTTACTGTACTGTACTGTAGGTGTACGTTTCTTTTTATTATTTTTTGTAACCGATTAAGGAAACAATTCTCATGTACACATGCAGGTATTATACAAAAAAATGTGATTCAAAGTTCCAGACCCAGTATAGAAGGATGTTGGTACAATATACATGCAGGGTTATGAACACCAATTATTATTGGAGTTAATGCAATTTGTGCATGCCACAGTGTCAAAACAAATGTTGTTATTGTCTATTTATCTTTTAGTTGTCTGTTTTCTCTGGGTTTTATATAAGTGTAATATAAATTGTGTTCAGTAGTGTTGAACACCAGTGTTTGCAATTATGACTGCGGACACAAAGCATGGCAAGACTTTATCAGTAAAGAACAATAGTGGGTGGAAACCTGATAATGACCTTCAAACTTTAAGAATTACTGTGTCCAGACAACAGAGAAATACTGCAAAAAAGTGTCAGCAAACCTCCATACTCTCTTTACTTTGTAGACCCTGTTTCCACAAAAAAAAAAACATCACCAAGCCAACATCATGAAAGAGCTGCAACTGTTTAATCGTTCATTACAAACACTAGTGGTAAAATGCAAAACAAGATGGTGTCATAATTCCTGGTCAGTTGGAAACCACTGTGGATAGTTTTGGACAGAAGAATGAGAAGCAGATTTCCTCCTTCAACATCTGAAGCAACTGGCAGATGTTTTGATAGACAACAGTCCACTGGAGATTATTCAGAAGTTGTATGAATCTGTTCAGAAAAGGTTAGAAACTGAATTAAAGGCTAATGGTGGTAAATCACCTTAATTATTTTGCCTATATTTCAGCTGTTCATATTATTTTGTCCAATTCTTGTATTATTATGCATAATATACTGTAACAGTTTGATTGTAGTTCATTCCAATGTTTTGTTGAAGGTTCATTTCTCAGTTTGGAACAGATTTGACAAAAAAAGGTTGTGGCTGTTTCTTTATGCTTTATGCTATGTATTTTGCAGATACTTTTATCTAGAGCAAATTCAAGGTTGTACGTGCATGTATTTCCTGAAATTTAACCCATGAAAATGGCATTGCTACTGCCAGTTTGAACGGTTCAAGCCTAAAGCCCAAGTATCTTTTTTTTTTCTTTTCTTTTTTTTAATACTCTATCTGATAGCAAGAATGAACAGGTGCTCGACAAATGCTTAATCCTTGTTAACTTTAAAGTATTCTTTGGGCTTAATGGTGTGTAATAGCCTTTTCATGGTTATTTTGGCATGCACTATTTTTAAAGTAGTGTTTAAAAGAAAAATGTATGAAAATGTATTTATTTGGCATTGAAAACGGACTGAGCAGAAATATTACAGCTGTATGTTTCTAGAGCATTTTCTCCAGCATTAATGCAAAAACTAAACTGCAAATTACAAATAGTAGTGTTGAAGCATTAATATATTTTCAGCACAAATTAAATCAGAAACCGACTGTAAAATCAGGGCCTCATGCTATGCAGAGAACACAGATGTGCGATTTATGCGAAAACAGCAGTTCCTCTTCACAGAAATGAGACTAACCGGAAGATGTGTGTACACAAGACTTCAGGTCACTTCCAGCCACATGTATTATTGATTGAGTATCGATCCGAGCACCCACTCCTGGAGAGGAACATCACTATGACGAGGCTGATCTCTCTTTATTACTCACATTAGCGAGTGCTCCCACGGTCATCTGGCACAGTAATGGTTTTACTGCAGATGGCTGGGAGCAGACGCTACTAGAGTTATTCTAGTGCACCAAGGAATGTAAACCACTTAAATCCGCAGTCTGTTTTCTGCTCTGTCTTCAGCTCTTCAGTCTGGTATCATCACGAGTGATAAGACTTTTTTAAAACTGCGGACTGAATCTCATTTTGCATTTTTGGATTAGTGCATAGACTGATGGATTCTGAAGTGCTTTTACTTTACTTTCCAAATGTTATCTTCCATAAACTGTTGTGCAACAGACTTTTTTTCAGTGTGTTTTTTCAATGCTTTGAATCCAGAACACAACAAAGTTTATGATATTTTATGGTGTTTTTGTACCTTTTGTGAAGCTTGAAAGTGTCAGTCAAGTTCTGTTAAGTAATAACCCTTTAATTTTGGGGTAATTTATTTGCATATGCAACTATTGATGTGAGGACAATCAATCAAGTCATAAATATGTCATAGCTTTTCTTTATTGTCTGATTGTACTGTAGCTGTTACATTCAAAAAAGTTTTGTTTTGGCACAATGATTACGTGTTAAGATTGAAAAGTTGTCCGTGTGAAAATAAGGCAGGATGTTCCAGTCGTGGGAGCGTGTTTCTTGTCTTCCCGTCCTCTCTCATTCAGGAAGTTCTGATTGGACAGAGACGTAATATTAATTCTTTATGTGAAACACTATTGTTGAAATGTTGCTGCCACTCCCATTGGATATATTTCATGAGCATCCTTTGTCTGTCTGTCTGTCTGTCTGTCTGTCTGTCTGTCTGTCTGTCTGTCTATCTATCTATCTATCTATCTATCTATCTATCTATCTATTTATGTCTGTCTAGGTAGATAAATAATATACTATACAAAAGCAGTTTTTAAATATAGAGTTTAATATGGTCCATTTTGCTCTTTGTCTTGGAGACCCTGGTGATGTAAAAAAGCCCTCTGATGTAACCAGTGTTACTTCACTCTCTCAGATGGCAGTTGTATGAACTTTCCCACGCGAGGGGGAAGAGGCCTTCACGGTGTTTCGCTCTGCCAGGCAGGATGTTTAAGTGACTATTAACTGTGATGTTAAAAGCCCGTCCCACCCGAGGTGCTGCACCTGATAGATGGGTTCATTTCAAGTTTTTGGCTTGTAGAAAGAAATGTCTTGGCATCAGATGTGAAGGTTGAGAGAGTAAAACAGGCTTTCCTCAGAGAGGGCACAATTTTCTCATGTTCAGAGTTTTGATTGGATTTGTTAATAAGGGGCAGTTGTTTATTTTGTGTTCTCAAAGTACTCAAAATTCATTTTCCATTTTTTTTTTTTTTTTTGTTTCAGTTTTGTTTCTTTCATCAAGGCCTTTTCGACATGCATGTGCATATTTGTTACTGGGAATGGACTAACTGTTTAATATACATTTATTTAATTTTTTTAAGCATTGTTGCATTTAAAAGGAGATGCAGCTTCTCTGAAAGAGTGTTAACATTCTGATAGTATGGTCTATTTTTTAGCATACTAAAAATCCACAGGTGCATGTATGAGGTGTTGTAGAGAGATAATAAGACAGAATTTTGTTTTGTGGTTTGTTACTTGCTCCCGTGTGTCTGCCAGTAAATGTTTGCTTGAGTAAAAGGTTGCAGTAGAAAAAAAGCCATACAGCTTTGATCTCTTGAATGGGATGTTTTACATGTAACCACTAGAATAGTCCATTAGTCTAATTACTTGGGTTACATTGAAGTTCATTGTGTGCCACAGTACTGGAGACTTTCTCATGAGAGCTTTGATAGTTTTGTGCAGTAAAAGGTTTTACTACTTTCACATCTTTTGTAGTCAGTAAGATTTTATTTCTTTTAAAATTCAATTCAAATTAATTTTATTCAACAAGGACATATTAAACTGATCAAAAGGGACAGTTTAGACATTTATAATGTTACACAAGATTTCCATTTCAAATAAATGCTGTTCTTTTAAACTTTGTCGAAAAGTCCTGAAAAAAAGGCTTCACTGCTTTGACAAAAAATATGAAGCCGTATTCAACATTGATAATAGAAAATGTTTCTTGAGCAGGAAGTCAGCATTATAATGATTTCTGAAGGATCATGTGACACTGCATACTGGGGTAATCATGCTGAAAATTCAGCTTTATCATCACAGGAATTGTAATACTATTTCAGTTTTAACTATATTTCTGATCAAAGGACCATAAGAGGATTTTTCAAGAACATTGCAATCTTAATCAATAGCCTAGTTTGAAGTCAATTATGAAAATGTGTAGCTGTGCACATCCCTAGTTTTTGCTGCATGTTGATTTGAGTGTGAAATGTTTTCAAGTTGAACAAAATTCAAGTCACGCAATTCTGTTTCCATGATCAATTATCTCTGGTACTTGTGTGTGTCCCAGCTATTTGGCATGTTATTCTGGAAAGGGTGACACTTAGGAGTCTGTGTAGAGCATTCCTGTTTTTGTGACCTTTTATTGAAACTGCATTGATGAATCAATTCTTGAAAAGCTAGAATAGAAAACCGATCCCACCCATGAAAAAAACACACACCATTGTTGTTGTTATTTTTATTGTTTTGTTGATTTTTACCCGCGAAGGAAAGGGTCTCATTGGTCAGAGCTGTTCCATTGATCATGCTGCATTGTCTTTATTCTCTGGGGAGGAAGAAGGTCAGAGCGCTCGTGCTGTGAAACTCTTTCACAAACCGCTGTATTTTTACTCCAGTACCCTGCAGGAAGTTATACATCTGAGAGAACACTGAGTCTGTGACTGTCTTTTCTCAGATGTTTGATGTACAGACCTGCATGTCCATTGAAGTACAGTTTTCTTCATTCACTACTTTGCCTTGGATTTGGTTCTTTTAAAGATGACATTATTAAAAGTACTGAAAATAGATATATAATCTACTTAGTCTTATTCTTATTAAGAACAATTGTTCTGTGCACATAAATAAAAAGTATATTTGTAAACTTTCAGAAAATGTAATCTACCTCTAAAATGAATGTTATTTTGGTATTCTACTGAAAAAAGTAACATTTTAAAATAAGGTTTTATTCAAGTCAAAAATAATACCAACATATGCACATTACTTTACACCAACATTAATTCATTCCATGGATTAAATTGGGTAGAAATGGTAATAAAGTAATAATTGCAGGTTACCACTTTTTACAATGTATTTAAATACTATTATATAATTTATTGTAATAAGCTATTATTTTATTTTAATTTAAAGTGAATTTTTAGCTATTTTTATTAAGCTTTTTTATTTAAGTTTTAAATGTAATATTTTTATTTGATCTTATTTCAGATTTATTTGAATTACCAAAAATGTTTTTTAATAGGTTTAGTTTAAATTAACAAGAACAACAAATGGACGACACAACAAGACGATATTGAATGCTGAATATTCACTCAGAAATGTTGCATTGCAGAAATTCATATTCACTAATTCAACATGAAATCGAAATGAGGAATTCATCAGTGCACATTATTATACAGGAAAATATTTGTTTGTCTTTCATCAAAATAAAATAACCTTCTATCATTTTTGAGCTGGATTTCCAGTTTCACTTGATAATGGATCATGAGTGCCTTTTGACGTTGAGTGTAAGATGTGACTCCAGGCAGCGTGCTATTAGTAAATGAGTCAGGATGATGTTTTCCTCGCTACACCGATGTCAAGCTGATTTCACACTCTTTGTTCGTCTCTCATCATGTGCAGTGATAATAAAGCACTACTGGATCCGTTATGGAGTCACGGTTTGCTGTCGTCTTCAGTGACGGTTATTATCACAGACACAGCTGTGTTCAGTCATCATTATCACCGCTAGACTCCTACAAGCCTGGTGTTTCTAATGGACTGTAGTGAAACTCAGCCTCAGGTTACAAAGCTCGCTTCATTCCTTCACTGACAAACGTCAACAAGGAATTAAAGGAATATTGCAGGTTATTTTCTCCCTTTTGGTTTCTAGACCACATATTGCACACATTATTAATATGCTACTGTAAACACACCTGCCTTTTGTTTATACAAACTGATTCAAATGTATTGTCTGTGCAGTAAATAACCACATTTTTTTTATGTAATGCTGCATTAAATAGGGAAATGGTATAGTACTGCTTTTTTTTTTTTTTAGTTTTAAAAAAGAGCTTGACTGACAGTCCAATCCATCTTGTGTTGACAGTTTGTGCATTAAAAATATTCAACATGACAGTACATGTTGATAATAATACAAAATACTCTTGAGTAATACTCCTTAGAAAATGGAAGCAGCCCGCACTAAAAGGTATCCAAAGTGAATGAATCCAAATGTATTTATTTATGTGTTTGTTTGTTTAATTATGCATTGATTGTTTGATTTCAGTCCTGTGCGGTTTTATTTCAGTACCTTGTCAGTGATGGTCAGTCAGTCACACTAAAAATATGCTGTATTTCATTATAATTTTAAAATAGTGTTGTGGCTGTTCAAATTCAAGTTTTCAAGTTTAAATTGGATTGTGAAACCTGTAAGTTAGCCAAAATGTCTGAAAAGTTGTTGTTTTTAAAGTGGAGCATGAGATTTTGTTGGAGGATTGCACAGACAAACATTTGTTTCTGTGAAATTCCTTGCAGTGTTTGTGCATGATTAAACAAAGGAATGTGGATTAAAAAATGTAAGGTCAGTTTTCATATCAGGCTGACTTTAATCATGCATTCAAATATTTTTTCTTTTTATATCTGATTCATATCGCAGTGTCCTTCTGCTTCAAGGTTCGTGAAATATTGCCATTGAGCGGTGTAAGTCACAAGCAATAATACAGCCATGTGAGGCTAATTTCTTTTGTGTGTTATGGTTAAATTTAGCCTGACCTAGTTGGTTGCTAGTGAGTGGAGTTCGAGGAAGCCACAGAGACCGATGTGATCATGAGTATCCTGTTTAAGTAAGAACCTTATTTCATGGAGGCACCAGCTGTGAAGTTATTTAGTATCAAAAATTGTCAGGCCTCTAGATATTTTTCATGCTTAGTTTTTTAGAGCATGCTCTCTTAAACCATGTCATTCTCATTATAAAAATCTACACATGTTCTCCACTAGAATTCCACTGGTAAGGAAAAAAAAACTGCATTTGACAACCCGTTTGGTGGGGTACTTTTAATTTGTAATTTTATTTTAAATATATTTTGTACAAATATATTTTATATATGAATACATTTAGTAATTTTATTTAATATTTTACATTATATATTAAATATAATAATTTTATATTTATATATATAGTATATTAAATAGTATATTATAGTATATTTTATAAAAATATTAAATAAAATTGTAATTACTTTGTTCTATTTTAATATATTTTTAAATGTCATCTATTCCTGTGATGGCAAATAATTATTTGTATCTAATTTTTTGCCTGTTTTGGCAGGTAAAACTGAAATATGATGTGCAGCACATTAAAATAAATACATAATAACGTTTAGAATGATGTTTTCTTGATGTCTGAGATTATCATCCATCATAAACGGCTGCAAATGTCCTGTGTTCTCTCACGACTGTATGTTAGGCTCTTTGATGTGCGTTTGGTTTCATCCTGTACTCTTGAGATGCGAGTAATGGCCGTACATAAAGAACACAGCAGTAGTGCTGCCTGAAAAAACATCAGGAGCATTATCTGTTCTGTATCCGCTTGCTGTTGTGAGACTGCCGCCCAACATCGGTGACACACAGTTCTGAGGCTCAGGTCAAATCTATTGTGCTTTATTAAACAGGAACAGTTTGTGCTGATGTTATTTTGTGTTACACAGATCTAATTCTCAGCCAGTGAAATATCTAAGGTCACCACAAAGTAAAACAGAGATGAGCAAACCAAAGGCCTTGCAGTTGAACAAAGACTTTGTTCAACGTTTAAGTCTTATATCTATTCTAAGTTTATTAAAATAACTTAGAGTTTTCTAAAAAAATATATTTCAGATGTGCAGGTCTGTCTTTACTCCTCTGATTATGATCTACAGTATTTTTCTTTTTTTGTGCTAACCTCAATCGGGTTTTCCACTTCAAATTTCAACGTGACATTTTACAAAAAGCTGTCTCTTAGAGCTGTCTTAAATGTTAGTCTTTTCCTTTGCTATATGAACAGATGACTGGTTTTAAAGCAATAGTTCACCCTGAAATGACAACTTGCTGAAAATGTACCCGGTCTCAGGTCATCCAAGATGAAGACGAGTTTGTTTCTTCATCCGAACAGATTTGGAGAAATGTAGCATTTCATCACTTGTTCAACAATGGATCCTCTGCAGTGAATGGGTGCCGTCAGAATGAGAGTCCAAACAGCTGATAAAAACATCACAGTAATACACAGGTGATGTAAGTAAATTAGGACGTTTTTAAATTCCAATTTTTGCCATAGGTTAAATTACGAGTTCTCAATACATTATTTTGCTTTCTTCAGTGGAAAAAGTGATCTTTTCTGAATCAGGAGAGAAATATGCACAGACCAAGTGCCATTCACAAGCAGAAACAGTCCAAAAAACACCTTAATGATGGATTTGTTTCTTAATACTGGAGTGGTGTGGATTACTTGTGGATTATCGTGATGTTTTTATCAGATGTTTGGACTCTCATTCTGACGGCACCCATTCACTGCATTGATGAGCAAATAATGTAATTCTACATTTCTCCAGATCAGTTCTGATGAAGACACAAACTCATCTACATGATTGATGACATGAGGGTGAGTAAATTTTCAGACGTAGATGCTAAATTTTTACCTTTAAAAGTATTTCAACAATATTGCTGTTATATTAATATGAAATATTAATTTGTATGGTTTCGTTGCACCATATTGCATTGTGCTGTACACGGTTTGCCTTTTGCGTAGGTTTGCATGTCAGTTCTGTGTGTTTCTGAGTGTGTAGGAGGTTTATTCTGTTGTGTGCTGCACAAAGGAAGGGGCCTTATGTTACCCAATATTACTGAATCACTTAATTACTGTTAAAGACAAGAGTGCATTTTATCTTCCTAAATAATGTTCAATAGAAATCTTTTGTCTCAATACATCTTACATCATCGAGTTACAGCACATATCCTTAAATCATTCCAGAAGACATCATTTCAGATCAACTTCCTGATTTGTAAACTGTATCATCATCTTTTTTCTCAGAGGGGAAGTTAAGGAGGTTTCTGAGATTTTAATTTCTGGGTTGAATGTTGGGAAAGTTAGTGGTTATGTGGACACACCAGCTGTTTACCCAGTGGACTGACACACTGTCTACACTTCGTGCATTTTGCATTTGTGTTTGCTGCCTATATGACCCCATCAGAAGCCATAAGAGACCACTGTAAAAAAGATTACTACAATACTGTGTATGTATATATACATACATACATATAATCAATAAATAATATACTTTTATTTTTGATTTAATGAAATAATTAAAATAAAATCTAATTTAATTTATATAATAATTTGTGTCAAAATCTATCTATCTATACACACAAGATAAAAATTTAATGATATTTTATGACTATTTATTTACACATTATATGGTAATCTGTGTACTGTGTAGTGATTGTTCCAGGTTTATTTGGTGATAATAAATGGTTGATTGAACATGATGACTGACATAAATACTAAAACATGGACACATTTATTCCACCTTCAGTCTTTAGCAAGTTGATCTGTTTTGACCTGGTGATCATCTGTTAAAGTGCTGCTGTTAAACTCACTGGTTTAAACTGACTGGTTCATGCTGACGTCACCAGAGTCGTTTGCTGTAGCTGCTAATTGGATAGATCACAGTAAAGCAATCGCTGCTTTGAAAGACATTCTCACTCTTTCTATTCTTATCCTCTGTTTTAAAAGGTGTCACGCTGTTGTCTGTTGCTATTAATTAGCGAGTGCTTTGCTATCTGTCATGTGTTTTTTGGAGTCTAGGTTAGAGTTTGGTTTGCATGTGCTTTCTGTGAGTTCCCACCCTCACAGACAGAAAACTTTGATTTTCACTTGTTGACTCTAACAATCGTCTGCAGCTTTGAATATGTGCGCGCCCTTGATTTAATTGGCCGTTTGTTCCACAACACAATGTTTGTCTGTAAGGAAAAGCGCAACCTGCTGGAGTGTGTGTTATCACTGTCTGGACTTGTGTTGCAATTTCCTTCCTCATTTAAACAGAGGGCACTTCGTTCATTCCTCAGTAAATCGAATGCTTGTCCATGAAGAGGAAATGAGCATTTTTTAGTGTCTGTGGAACTGCTATGAGACCAAGGCCACTGTCTGCCTTTAAGTAGCAGTAGGTCATCATTTAATTTCACTTCAGACATCACATAGCACTGCACAGTGTTGGAGTGTACTTACCAGTTTAAAGGGGGAAACAATGTGAGTGAAAGGGAACCGACTTTATCCAGAAAAGTTTCATTTACATTTTTTTTAATGTTGTATCTGTATAATTCCTAATTAAACAGTGTTAAAAGCACAGCTCTGCTTTGTCTATAGTGGTAACAATAGTAACTGCTGTATTTCTGCTTGTCCAAAAGCGCCACCTGCTGTCAGGAAGTACATTTGCATTTCATTCATGACATCTGTTGCCGTCGGTGTTGTTAATCTTAACCGTTTGATGGTAAATAAATAATATCAATTAGGAAAATAAAATAGCTAGGATTATTTAACACTTTGATTCATAGCTAAGTCTTTTAGATGGATCGCATATGCAGTGTTTTTGACTGGCTTCCGGGGGTTTCTTACTATTAGACTAGATGACTACAAGAGCTTTCATGTTTGCGGTCACCAGATGTCAGGAGTTTAAATCAACCAATCAGAGCTTTTTTTCCCATCATCTTCTGCTCAGTGTTTTAGTTAATCATCTCAACCTGGCAACAATCCACACGCACTCTTTCTGCACTGAGAAAAGAGCTGGTGCTATGAAAATATGCTATATTTCTCTCTAATGACAGTGTAATATAGTCTTGTTTTCTTTCATCTGGTAATTTATGCGGTTTTCTGCTAGTTCACATTCTCTTGATTTGAATCAATGTCAAAGTGCATTAATTCTGATGAAATCTGAAAAAAAGTAAAATAAAATTCTAAACCGTCAATAATTGAGATTAATATACAGTATGCTCTATGTACTCTACTATCTAGTGTATGGATTTTAGAAGGGTAGTTTGCCATCTTTCTTGGTTTCCATTATTTCCAACATGCCAAACTTTTTTTGTAGGGGTAAAATAAGTACGTGATCTGAATATTTGAAGCACTCCCCTTTTTGTTGGAATATGTCAGTGTGATCTGGGTCATTTTGAGACATCATAACCTGTGTTTCAGTGAGTAAGTAAATGAGCCGTCTGATCTGATTCAGTCCTGTGAATGATTCATAACTCTTTCTGCTGATCATGTTGCTAATGACAGTCTTGTAATTACAAGCGTGTTCTGATCAGTTTGAGTGTTTCGTGTGGGTGTTTGAACAACCTCTGCCTGCAGTCACCCATGCATTAAAGAGCGATAGAGAGAGAGACAGATTTACAAAGACCTTCTGACCCATGTTCTGACCTCACACCTTCATCACTCATGCACAGCAGTGCGGTAAACAAACAGCATCCATCAGGGCCAGTGTTGATGAACCAGAGCCAGAAGTAGGTCAGAATTCTGACTGTTAGTATAAATGTAGGGCACTTCATGCTGCAATTGGTGCTTAGCCAATTACCATTTTGGAAACAGATGAACTTCTGAGCTTAGACAACTGGGGCGTTAGGTGTGGAAAAACTACACGTTTTTATAATTATCTAGTTGGTGGCTAGTCAGATTTATATAATAAAACAGGTTTAGTGCTATACACAGATAATTGCAGCCTCTCAGTAAGTTAACTGACCGATATTTAAGTGAAAAAATAGGCTTAAAGTCAACATGAAATCATAATGGAACATTTTTTTAATATAAGTTTTATTTTGTGCAGTCCGTCAGTGTGCAAAGAGGATCATTAAAATGTAATTAAATTTCCTTTTCAGCTGATGTAATAGATCTCTCTAACATCCTGGCTCCATGATACAATCAATGTTATAAGATTAGAATCATTTTTTTCTTGTTTCATATTATATTTCACTACATTTTTTTCAATAATTGAGCAGCATTGACATTTGGGTTCAAAGTCTGACAGGATGTATTTGGATTTATTAGAACATTTTATGTTAAGGCGTTTTTTACTGATGCTTTTACCATTCTTGAAGTATAACTTGGATTTTCAGCAGACTAAAGCACATCATGTCAGCACGCTTGAACCATTCTGAAAAGTTTTGACTCTAAATTAGCCTGCTTTAAGAGAGGTAAATTAAAATTATCAAAAATATGTGTTTTCCTTACAAATATGTACAGCACATTAATTTTGTGTCATATTTTTTCACTTTTTTATGTTCTCACTGAACTGCATGGCAAAAATGTCAACCTAATTTTCGTTTTGTTATGCAAGATATGTTAATCCTCTTAGTGATTATTAGTGGTGCTTATAACTAGTTTCTTGAATCACAACAATCAGTCTAGTGCACCAATTATGTAACAATACAATACAAATTATATTAAGATTCTGGCTAATACAGATAAACTAATAATCATTTTTGTACTTGTTATGGTTGATAACTTATAAATAGTTGAGATTACAAACCCGATTCCCAAAGAAATTAATTGTGAATAAAAACATAATGCAATGATGTGGAAGTTTCAAATGTCAATGTTTTATTCAGAACATAACATAGATGATATATCAAATGTTTAACTGAGAAAAATTGATCATTTTAAGGGAAAAATAAGTTGATTTAAAATTTCATGGCATCAACACATCTCAACAAAGTTGGGACAAGGTCAAGTTCACCACTGTGTGGTATCCCTTCTTCTTTATATAACAGTTTGCATACCTCTGGGGACTGAGGAGACAAGTTGCTCAAGTTTAGGAACAGGAATGTTGTCCAATTCTTGTCCAATACAGGCTTGCTCAACTGTCTTAGGTCTTCTTTGTCGCATGTTCCTCTTTATGATGCACCAGATGTTTTCTATGGGTGAAGATCTGGACTGCAGGCTGGCCATTTCAGTCCCCGGATCCTTCTTCTACACAGCCATGATGTTGTAATTGATGCAGTATGTGGTCTGGCATTGTCATGTTGGAAAATGTAAGGTCTTCCCTGAAAGAGACGACGTCTGGATGGGATCAGATGTTGTTCTAGAACTTGGATATACCTTTCAGCATTGATGGTGCATTTCCATATGTGTAAGCTGCCCATGCCACATGCACTCATGCAACCCCAAACCATCAGAGATGCAGGCTTCTGAACTGAGCGCTTATAACAACTTGGGTGTCCTTGTCCTCTTTAGTCCGGATGACATGGCGTCACAGTTTTCCAAAAAAAAACTTTTAAAAAATTTGATTCGTCTGACCACAGAACAGTTTTCCACTCTGCCACAGTCCATTTTAAATGAGCCTTGGCCCAGAGGAAAATGCCTATGCTTCTGGATCATGTTTAGATATGGCTTCTTTTTTGACATATAGAGTTTTAGCCAGCAACGGCGAATGGCACGGTGGATTGTGTTCACAGACAATGTTTTCTGGAAGTATTCCTGAGCCCACGTTGTGATTTCCATTACAGTAGCATTCCTGTATGTGATGCAGTGCCGTCTAAGGGCTGAAGATCACAGGCATCCAGTATGGTTTTCCGGCATTGACCCTTACGCACAGAGATTGTTCCAGATTCTCTGAATCTTTGGATGATATTATGCACTGTAGATGATGATAACTTCAAACACTTTGCAGTTTTTTTTTTGAGAAACTCCTTTCTGATATTGCTCCAATTTTTTTCACTGCAGCATTGGGGGAATTGGTGATCCTGTGCCCATCTTGACTTCTGACAGACACTGCCACCCTGAGAGGCTCTTTTTTTACCCAATAATTTTGCCATTTGACCTAATAAGTTGCAAATTGGTCCTCCAGATTACATTTAACTTTTCTGGCCTCTTATTGCTACCTGTCCCAACTTCTTTGGAATGTGTAGCTCTCATGAAATCCAAAATGAGCCAATATTTGGCATGACATTTCAAAATGTCTCAATTTCAACATATGATATGTTATCTATATTCTATTGTAAATAAAATATAATTTTATGTGATTTTTTAATTATTCCATTCTTTTTTACTCACAATATATACAGTGCCCCAACTTTTTTGGAATCGGGTTTGTATAATAATTGTTTAAAATAAAGTGATGTGAATTTATAATTGAAATGAAAAGTAATGACAATAATAATAACAACAGTAATAATACTTACAATAAATGTGCCCTTAAAGGGTTCATTATTATTATTATTATTAGTTTCTTTTTTGATGATATTATAATAAGTGATGTGGAAATACATTTTAAAGAATAATAGTAGTAATAATAATAATAATAATAAATGTGCTCTTGAAACATTTTTAAATTTTCAAATAAAGTGATTTGGTGCTATA
The DNA here is from genome assembly GCF_003368295.1 of Carassius auratus. Taxonomy (NCBI): domain Eukaryota; kingdom Metazoa; phylum Chordata; class Actinopteri; order Cypriniformes; family Cyprinidae; genus Carassius; species Carassius auratus. The sequence continues at coordinate 7,160,339 of NC_039249.1, read as the reverse complement.
TTTAATATGCAAATAATAATAATAATAATAAATTATAATAATAATACTAAAAAGCATCTGCTAAATGACTAAATATAAATGTAATAATTTTTAGCTGATATTGTAATAGGTAGCCTAATGTAAAACTAGATTTTCAATGAAAATGATGAGGATAATAATATTAAATGTGCATCATGAAATGTGACCACAAAACTGTCATAAGGTTTAAAAAAAATCGAAATATTGAGAAAATAATTTATAAAGTTGTCCAGATTAAGTTCTTAGCAATGCATATAACTAATCAAAAATAAAGTTTTGACATATTTACGGTAAGAAATGTACAAAGTACCTTCATGGAACATGATCTTTACTTAATGTCCTAATGATTTTTGGCATAAAAGAAAAATAGATCATTTTGACCCATATAATGTATTTTGGGCTATTGCTACAACTATACCCCATTGACTTAAGACTCCAGGGTCACACATATCAGTGTTATTTATAATCTTATCACTGCTGCTTCAACACACACACAAAACTAAATTCAGACCTGTGACATCAGGTATCATTTCTACAATGAGCTAAGACAGAGGCTCTTTTTATTGATTTGTTTTTCTTCTTCCGCCCACACCAGTGTGTACACAGGGAAACATTATGCGATTTCTTCCTGCCTAATATCACTGTTTCCTGTTTCTGATCTAATATCTCTCTCTCTCTCGTTCTAGTTATTGAGTGAGAAGATAAGCGGTGCAGAAGGGACAAAGCTGGATGAAGACTTCATGGAAATGGAGCGGGTGAGGAAAAAAACGGCAGAAACAAGCCCCTCTTCACATGTGATTTATATGACAAATATATTTACTCTTACCTTTTCCTACCTCTACAGAAAATAGAAGTCACCAACAAGTCTGTTTTTGAACTTATAACGAAAACCACAGAATATCTTCAGCCAAACCCTGGTATGATCACAGATCTCACATATTCATAACACTTATGATTTCATTGAGTCATGAAATATCATGAACACCACCTACTAAGCAGCTGTGTGCAGTGGACTTCTGAAATAAGGAGGCAAGGCCTTTCCAGTTCTAGTTTGATTACAGGGTTGAAGTCTTGTGAAACACTAGCCTTATACTTAAATGTGAACAATGCTAGAATAACATACAGTAGCATGCTTATACTACTGTACTATTTATTAAAACTGAAATAATTATACCACTGTTTAAGGGTTGGTAGGATTTTTCCATTATTACCACTAGTTTAATCCATTTAGGCTGACTTGTTCAAACATGATTTTTGACCATTATCTCATTAAAATGATTATCTCACTCAATGAGAACACAGTAAACTCACCTCCCTTTGAAGCTTCATCACTATTGCACAATATAATTGATTTAAACACTATTTAATCTTGTATTTTGAAATAGCTTTTTTTTTGTGTGTGTTGTTGATTATTTTCTCATGCAGTATAATTTTTTTTTTGAGTAGATACTGCCTCTCTTGCCTCCACTGCTGCTTCTAAATTACTGTAATTTCTCAGTCAGTGAATCATGTTTGGAGTGCAGTGTGATGATTTCTGGTTTGGTCACGAGTGTATGTCGTGTATCCGGACAGCATCAAGAGCCAAACTGGGAATGCTGAACACGGTGTCTAAAATCAGAGGGCAGGTGAAGACGACGGGCTATCCGCAGACTGAAGGGCTTTTAGGAGACTGCATGCTGCGATATGGACGGGAACTGGGGGAGGAGTCCACTTTCGGTAACGCCCGCACATACCAACAGTCAAGCACATGCATGCACAGACATGAGCCACAGGCAGACGGTTACGGAAATCCCACTACAGCGCGAAGGAATGCTGGTCGATCTCAAGAACTCTGTTTCTCTTTGAGTCACACAGTCTTGCACACTGTGCAGTGTGAAACACGTTTCCTGGAATATTGCTGTACTTCTAGCATTTGAACACAACTCTGACACCTTGTGGTGCTTTGCTGATGCCAGACACTGATGAGCACATGCTGGTTATATTACAGTGGTTTCCAAAGCGGATCCTCCGATTAGAAATTGAAATCAGAACAGTTTTACTGTTTGGGGTATTTTGTAGCTTTTTTTTTTTTTTTGCAATACCCTGTGGATTGTGTTAATTAAATGCAAATAAAAAATTATGAAATAAGTACCTTTCATTTGTAAAGTATTTAATCACTGGATTATCATATTATCACAAAAAGGCATTATAATGTGATTATGTAATAAAATGTTATTTTTTTTTGATTACATTTTAATATATATTTATTTTTGTAAAAAGACATAGTATATATATATATATATATATATATATATATATATATATATGACACAATTTCTCTCTCTCTCTGTCTCTCTCTCTCTACATTTAAATGTTTGATCATTTTTATATTAAAGTCAAAATATAATGTCTGCCTCATCTTCTCAGGAGCTGCGCTGGTGGACATCGGTGAAGCCATGAAGCAGATGGCTGATATTAAAGATGCCCTTGATATCAACGTGAAACAGAACTTCATTGACCCACTTCAGACTCTACAAGACAAAGACCTCAAAGAGATTGTGGTACAACACTGTTTTGTTATTATTTTATTATTAAATAAAGAACAAATAATTGTTCATTTTATGTCCCTGATTCCCTCTATTAACAGACACTGTCATTTACAGATAGCTGTTTGTCCGTTTTTAGTTTGTGTTTAAGGTTAGTGAAGTACATGATAACATCTCATGTGATTTCCTGACAGCATCATCTGAAGAAACTGGAGGGTCGACGGTTAGACTTTGACTATAAGAAGAAACGTCAAGGCAAGATTCCCGACGAGGAGATCAAACAGGCTGTGGAGAAGTTTGAGGAATCCAAAGAACTCGCTGAGAGGAGCATGTTTTACTTTTTGGAGAACGATGTAAGGAAAATTACCAATGAGAACATTTAATTTATTTTAAAGAGTGATATATATATATATTGTTTCTGTTTCTGTTCTGGGATCAGTGAAAAGTCATGTCTTTCATGTGCCTGTAGGTGGAGCAGGTGAGTCAGTTATCAGCTCTGATCGAGGCAGGGCTGGATTACCATCGACAGTCCTTGGAGATCCTGAAGCAGCTCGACAGCAAACTACAGAGCAGGTATCTTCACCTACTCATTCTGCAAATCAGCTTGAAAACATCCCATATTCCTAGTCAGTGTTCACTTCGTTTCCCCCCCCTGTGTATTTTATGAACTAGCCTACTGTTGATCTGTCTTAATTGGAAGATATGTTATGAAATGGTCAACAATAACAAATGCAGGCTTCTTGCTAATATGCATATATATTTTGCTCTTGCAGGATATCCACTGCCAGCAGTCGGCCCAAAAAAGAGTTCAAGCCAAAGTCGATCGTGTCCAGTTTGGAGACCGTCGAAAACACGCAGCACAATGGACTTATCCACACCTCATCAGTCAAAAGCACAGGTATCCACAGGAAAACACCTCAACCTGTGTGCTTCAGTCTGAGCATGAAGGCAGAACATATGCAGAATCTTTCATCTTTCTTTTTGTATTTTGACATAACTTTTAGTTATTAAATTTTTTTCAAGATCCTATTTTCTATTAAATTATCTATAAAATTCCATATGAGGTCTGAGAATTTTCTTACAGTATATCTATTAATAAAATAATACAAGCACGGTGCTTATAAAATAAATAGAAATAGTAACAATACAAATATATATTGGAAGTCGTGGCCTAATGGTTAGAGTGTCGGACTCCCAATCGAAGGGTTGTGAGTTTGAGTCTCGGGCCGGACGGAATTGTGGGTGGGGGTAGTGCATGTACAGTTCTCTCTCCACCTTCAATACCACGACTTAGGTGCCCTTGAGCAAGGCACTGAACCCCCAACTGCTCCCCAGGCGCCGCAGCATAAATGGCTGCCCACTGCTCCGGGTGTGTGCTCACAGTGTGTGTGTGTGTTCACTGCTCTGTGTGTGTGCATTTCGGATGGGTTAAATGCAGAGCACAAATTCTGAGTATGGGTCACCATACTTGGCTGAATGTCACTTTCACTTCACTATTTATTATTTTCCATCGATCAACTGGTGGAAAAATTACATTTAATTAACATATGCTATACAGTCTATTTTGTTTCATTTTGTGTGTTTTTTCCCTTCTGCCTTGTCATTATTTGTGTGTGCGTTTATTTTTTTAAGAAACTAGAGCTTCATGAATGGCTTTTATTGTGTGTTGCTCACATATTTCACCACCATCATGTGTTCTTACATATTCATTCATATTCCTTTCCAGATATCCAAGTCAACCACACTGTAAATGGAAAAAGTAGGTGTTAATGTTTATCATGGAAATATTTTATTACTTTAACCTGTTCGGACTTTTTGTATTTCAGTCACATGATGCAAAATAGGAATCAGACTTGAAAAGACTTTAAAACTAGAAGCTTTGGGAAAACATAAAGAGGTTAATACGATCAAAATAATTGAATCAGAATCAAAACCAAACAACCTGACAATTCAGATCCGTAATTTATGGATGACATGGTTGTTGTTGTTTTTTTTTTGTGGTCATGTTCATGCGTTTGTCTCTGATGTTTGATCTCATGTGTTTTTGCTCTCAGTTGATAAGTTCACACACACAGCACCCATGACTCTATCATGGCCTGAGAGCTCCAATGGTGATAGCAAACGTGAGTATCATCCTGTAGCTTCAGGCCTAGACGCTCACTGAATGTGAGATTGTAGTATTTGAATTCTGCAGAAATATCTAGAGCTTTTGTTGGAGATCTGTGCTCACAGATTTCATGTGGACCCACTCATCTCATCTGCCCACACATCAGCTCTCAAACTGAGTTTATTTACTTTCCTCTCAGTAACCCTCTGCTGTTTTCTTTCCATTAGTTTCACTGGATGTTTGAATTCAGCACACAGGTGTTAAATATTTCATTTCAAACCCAATTTTCTCTCCCTCAAGTGATTCCAGACCTGTTTTCTGTTTTAAAAATATCTTTACAATTTCAAACTGACATAGTAAAAAAGTGTATGTAACTTATTTAGGTTACTGCATTATATTTATGCATTTTAATTGCATTATACTGAATATCTTTTTTATAAGTAATATACTGAATGTGAATGAGCCTTGAATGTAAAAATAACTAAAATATTGTTAAATTTCTTGCTTAAAGCTGCAATATAATGTAACTTTGGAGGACTTGAGTGTATATAAGACTATAATATGTTTATACTTTTATAGTGCTTTTTTTTGGCCTAAACCATAAAAAATACATTACTTGAAAAAAAAAGAAAGAAAGAAAAATAAAGACACTGGTTTAACATGAAGTACTAAAATATCTAAAACCAAATAAGCTAAAACCAAAACTTAAGAAAAACGGATAAAAATGACAAAAACACGAAATTCCTGAACTTTAAAAATGACACATAAATATAAAAATAAAGTCTATTTCGAAATTTTAAGAAAACTATAGTAGTATATTAACTAAAGGAAAACCCAAAAACTATATTGAAAAAAAATCTTGACAAAATGCTCACCAAAAGTAAAAGAAATTATATATATATATATATATATATATATATATATATATATATATATATATATATATATATATATATATATATATATATATATATATATATATATATATAAATCTAATCTAATGCTAAATAATAACAAAAACTGTTATAGTTTATCAGTGGTACTAAAATGACAGGTTTGACAGCTGTGGTCACTGTGAACATTGTGGGACAAGATCATAAAATTTAAAAAGCAGCATATGGGCTCGGATCAACATAATAAGTACAAATGACAGATTCAGTGAAAGGGTGAACTATTCCTTTAACAAATGTTTAAATGTGTGTCTCCTCTTTGCAGAGAGCGAGTCACACTTGGACCAGCCCTGCTGTCGATCGCTCTACGACTTTGAGCCGGAGAACGAGGGCGAGCTGGGCTTCAAAGAGGGCGACATCATCATCCTCACCAATCAGATTGACGAGAACTGGTATGAAGGCATGATTAACGGCGAATCAGGCTTCTTCCCCATAAACTACGTCGAGGTCCTAGTGCCCCTGCCTCAATGAGCCCCGGGTCACTGACCGCACGCCAAACCAGACTGTCTGAACCGTCCGCTCACCCAACATGCTCTGCTGCATTCTCACCAATGAAAGCCTTGCGTTTGACCACAGACAACTTTGAACCTTTTACATTTCAGTATTTATTTATCTTATTACGTTTTCCAGGCATCATGGTGCAACATCTAGAAATTTACACTGCAAAAAAAGGATTTTTAATCAGTGTTTTTGCTTTGTTCTTTAGTAAAAAATAACTAAACATCTTTAAAATGCAATACATTTATTTTTAATGATAATAATAATGATAGTAACAATAATAATAATTAATCTCAACTTTAAAAGTAAAAAAATGTGTAAGTCAAATAAAAAATAAAACAAATATAAAACTGTTTCTTATGTAAAATTAATTATTTTCATTTAAAGATGTTTTTTATTTAAATATGACAAAATACTGATAATTTACTTGAAATTTACTTTAAAAGATACCACTGTATTTTGTTTTTATAGTTCTATGTATAAACCAGTTTGCCAATTTAAGATATATATATATATATATATATATATATATATATATATATATATATATATATCTGTCTTATAAATTATAATAATTTTTTTTTAAAATTGTTTAGATTTAATAATGTTTAGATATTTTTATTGGAAAAACATCAAGATACTGATTAAGAATTTAGTTTTATTTATTTTGTATTTTTTTTGCAGTGTAATTTTATTTAATCTTCAACGCAGCATTTACCTTATTCATTTGAAAATGTGATGCATCCAATGGGGTGGATTTTGGACTTTTGCTGTTTAGGTATATTTTTCTTTTGCTCTGATATGAGGTTTACCTGCCTGCGGTGGTCTTATGTGTTTTTTGAAACACAAGTTTTCTATAAACTGTGACTCTCTTGACTGCTCCTCTTATGAATGTCCTCTTTCTCTCTCTGTCTGTCTCTGTTTACAGACTTATTGTGATCTTAGGTATCATAGTAAGTAAGTATCGCAGGTGTTTTTTAAATGGGTTTTGCTCTCTCGCGCCTTCAAGTGTTTTTTTTTTTTGAACGGTGGCTGTATTGCACTAAAGCTTTAGAATAACACACCCATTGATGTGCACATTTTATTTTTGTGTTGTGTTTTTTGGATTTAGGGCATTGCACTTTCTACTGTATCTCTTTCTGCCATGCCGAGAAATACAAAATTTTATCAGTCTTATCTTATGGAGTGCTAAAAAGCATATATAAATATATATTGATATGGTTCACAACTTCGTACTGTATGTAACAAGAACTTTTTGCTCACCTATGTGGTTTATTTGACCGATGTCATCCTCCGAATGACATTTTAAAATGAGCAGATGTTAATGAAACATTCTGTAGTCAAACCGTCCTGTGCTTATCAGCGGCAGTCGACATCTTTCTAATTCGGACCAGTTAAGTTTGAAGTGACGAATATTGTGTCTGTTTGTCCCCCCAAAAACAGACTGTACTCAAGAAATGTTAAATATTATTTTTGTTACTCTGAGCCGTATGTTTCTTGTGCATGAAATTGAACTTTGGATGACTGTTTTTGTTTCTGTATTGGACAGATAGTGCCATTGACCATCCAGATGTTTTCAGATCATTCCCTGTTGTATTTTTTATTTAAGTTTTTTGGCCAAATAGAGCAGTCAGAGAGCAAAAAGGGAAAAAGCTGTTTGAAACAAATGATGCCTAAAACTGTAACGTATCAATTCTGTGCCACTAACAGCACCAAACTGAGTTGCCAAAAGTACTGAATTTTTACATTCTCTGAAGAAAATGTCAGTGGTGAAAGAAACTCCTAAAATATATCCTGCTTTACAGTTGATTTATCAACAGTTGCTGGAAATCGGTGCAGGAACTAGTGGCACAGAATAAAAAGATCAAGGAATATGGGAATGGATCTCAGATCTTTTGGATTTTCAAATGTAAAAAATCACTATAGAGATTATTTAGATATTTTTATTCAGCCCTATTTTTCTTTTAGAAACATATACCTAACCCTCCATTTTTCATTGTTTGGAAAAATGTGTAGTTTTATCCCCAAACCCACGCCACTGGTTGAGCTAAACGTGCATTGTTCAGAGCACTCCAACAAATTGTTTTAAAATGTACATGCACTATCATTGAAACGTTTGGGGTCAGTAGTTTTTTTGTATTTTTTATTTTGAAAGAAATTAAGTTTCTGGAGAAACATGTAATTTCTAGTCAATTTGACAGTAAAAACAGTTGCTACAAAATATATATATATATATATATTTTTAATAATTGTTCTTTTGAAAAGTATCATGGAGCAGCACAACTGTTTTCAACATTACTAATAATAATTAATGTTTCTTGAGCAGCAAATCAGCATTTTAGAATGATTTCTGAAGGATCACAAGCCAAGAGAAATTCAGCTTTGAGCACAGGAATAAATAACATTTTAAAATATATTAACATAGAAAACCGTTTAAATTGTAATACTATTGAACCTTTTTTTACACTATAAAACATACAGTTTTTATTGTATCTCTATTGTATAAATGTGATTTTTGGTGAATTTAGCAGACCTCTTTTCTTTTTTTTTATATTTAAAACCCCAAACTTTCAAACGGTATAGTGTCTAATTATCCCTGCACAAAATACTGGGATATGATAAAACATTTTAACATTTGAAAAAAATACACACGGCAGCTTTAAATTCAAAAGTTAAGAGATTATAGATAATGTTCTAGTAAAATGAAATGTCTGATTCTTAGTATATAATAATATATATGACTACTATTCTAGAAGTCATTATGAAAACAAGAAATTGCTCGACTCGAAAGAAAATGTGGCACCCCAACAATCTTGATCTCGGACTTTAGATGTAGAATAGCTCTTCGTTTCCAAACACTATTACTAACTCCTGTACCAATTTTAGTGTTCTTGCAAAACTTCTACTCGAATGTTCATCACTACATCACTGAGTGAAAGGAAAGGCTGTGAATTGTTTTCTTTTTGCTCTCTGGCATAATTTATATACACAAAGTGGTTTATAGATGTTGTAAATGAATATATTATTACACACTGTATATTGCATAAATAAATGACGTGGAAATATTGATTACATGTCACGACTGATTGTGCAGTTTATTTCTTAAGCTCATCCAAACACACGAGTAGCAGCTGCCTTCAAAAACCTACCAAACAAAAATAGCATCGTAATCAATTTTAAGACTCTTTGACTTGTCCATAATTGAGTTTATATCCAAACCTCACTGCTCTTCTGCTTTGGTTTTCTTCCTTTGTTTGGTTGCGATTTACCCTTGAGTGATTGTGTTCCTTTGCAGGTGTCTTTGTCTTTCTTCGTTAAGCAGCTCCCAGCACAGGTCCAGTCAGGTTGATGGTCCACGACTAGATCTAAGGTAGGTAAAGAAGTAGTGCTGGTAACGTCTCTGAAGGTTAGCGAGGCTATCGACTGCGAGTCTTGGTTTATAGCGCCGTATCCCTTCCAGGAGCCGTCCTTGATGAGCACCGACTTCTTAATCATCTTCCAGCCCAAATGGTTGAGCTCTAGGAAGCTGAGAAAGATGCAGAAGACCCCAACGCAAAACATAAAGATCAGGAAGATGGTTTTCTCGGTGGGCCGCGAGACGTAGCAGTCGACCTTCTGCATGCAAGGCGTCGCTGTGCACTCAAAGTGAGCGGGAACGTGGAATCCGAAGAGGAGCCATTGAGCCACTACGAAACCGATCTCCAAAACGGTGCGAAAGCACACGTGGAAGACGTAGAACTTGGAAAGGACACCCGAGGAGCTTTTGGACGGAGCCTTGGCTTCCTGCAATGCAATGCCCTCATAGACATCAGCAAGACTGTGTCCGAGATGTTTGTGCGACTTGATGGAGCAACTGTCCGAGTCGCAACTGCGATCGTACGCTTCCCTCGACTGCTCGCCTTTTGGCTGCTTGGACAAGTTGTGCCAGGTGTAGATGATGAAGCAAAGTGAAGGTGTAGACACAGTGATGATCTGGAAGACCCAGAACCGAGGCTGCGAGATTGGGGCGAAGGCATCGTAGCAGACATTGGGACATCCCGGTTGAAGGGTGTTGCATACAAACATCTCCTGCTCATCCGTATAGACATCCTCAGTGGCCACAGCCACGATTAGCAGACGGAAAATCACCATGACCGTGAGCCAGAGGCGTCCGATCATGGTGGAGTGCTGGTGCACAGCGTCCAGAAGCCGCTTGAGCAGCGTCCATTCTGTCATGTCTCTACGCACTGACCTCTTGAAGTACAGCACCTGAAATATATCCACTTTAGCTCTGTTGCCAGCAAGGACGGCCGTTTTCATGTTACAGCTCTGTCCGGAGAGCCAAGGTGCCACCACTGCTCCCAGCCATCCCTTTCTCCTTCAGAGATAAGGAGCATGCCGTCCACTTCACTTTGGTCACATGGTGCGGTCGCTTGTCTTTGGAATCCATTTACAAACCGCTGGAGAGACGGCACTCATCCTGCTCTTGATACCGTTGGCAGATTACACTCTTTTCTGATTGCCGCCCTACATGATAGGATGGGTTCCATGCTTTTAAAAATACGCCACAGATAGTGGATACGTCTATGTGCTAATGGAGTTTGTATACTAATCTTATACTTTAAACTTGGCATATTGTGTACTATGAATATTGCTGCCACTTATGAGAAATTGCTTGTGATGTGGCCCATTTGTAAGATGCTTTGGATAAAAGTGTCTGCTAAATGGATAAATTAAAAGTCCTTCATTTTGTCAGAATTCAAGTGACTGGCTACTGTTTGTCTACTTAGTCATGTTTAATCTATTTAAATAGAGTAAAAAATTATCATAATTTACACTACCATTCAAAAGTTGGAGGAATATTTCATTGAAAGGTTTTGAAAGAAATTTCTTATGCTCACAGCCACACTGAACGGACCTCTCCTTCAGGAATTTTGCAACCTCCTGCCCCTGAACGAACAAAAAACAAATCGCAGTTTAAACAAACAGAAAAAGATGTGAAGGAGCCCAATTCAGCACCCGCGGTGTTCTGGTATTCAGGGCGCACGCAGAGACGTGTCTAAAAGTACTTCAACAACAAATCTGCAACAACGAATCTGCCTCTTCTTGCTTTTGTACCGACAAATACATACAAAATATGTGTTCAAAAAACTGTCGGTTATGTCTTAAGGGAAAATTAACAGTTGAGAAAGAAATCGGATGTGTGTAATTTTAATGGATGCATTGTCTCTTAAAGTGACCACGCATAATTTATTAGCTCTGCTGTCGGTGTCCTTCACTGCTCTTGACTGAATTACTTTGTAGTTTTAACAAGAATTTATCCACAGTCCAACCAAAAATTATTCAGACACCAGATATAATTGTTTATATTGCTTTACTAGTGGGTGCAGGACACTATAGTTAATTTATGTAAGTGAGTATAGCAAAATAAAGTACTAACATATTATACCCAAAAATTCTTCATACTGTAGACTACCAGTGAAATTGATAAAAAAAAGTGTAAATTTAGGACCAAAAATTATTCAGACACTTTGATCCTCACCATGTTTTGCTTACATGTTTTTTTCCTGAATTGGTAATGCACCCCGCAGACTAAACTAAATTAAGCATTGCTTGGTAATTGTTCAACAAAGTATGGATAGTTGTGTAAATATTTTCATACTAACAGTTGTCTGAAGTATTGGTTGATTATAATCCATTGAACACCTTTCTATCAGTTATCTTACATTATCAAGAAGAATTTGTTCTGACAGTTTAACTGAGTTCTTGTCATATTTTATTACCAATTTCTAAACTATAGCAAATAAACTGTGATAATGTTAGAAATGTTGAAAGTGCCTGAATAAATTTGGGTTTGACTGTGTATTTTATTTTACATTGAAGACTACAGTGTTATTTTATATTTGATTATTCGGTTTCACCTGGACACCTACAAACTTGAAAAAAACATAAAAACTGTGTATATAGCACAAATAAATAAATAGAACGGACATACAAATTAAACTATTTCAAGCAGGGCCCACTGGTACAATCTGCACCGGGGCCCCGCTAACCCCAGCTACGGCCCTGTACATGATCCTTCACTTTTTGTGGAATCTTGGAATAGAACGTTCAGAAGAACAGCATTTTTTTTTTTTTAAATAGAAATCTTTTGTAACATAAAAGTCTTTACTGTTGCTTATGATCAATTTAATGCATCCTTGCTGAGTAAAAGACCCCAAAGTTCTGAATGGTATTATATCAAATGTTTTTAGCGGTATAGGATAAGGATAGAATGGTATAGGATGTCCTAATGCTGATGATACTGGATGTTTACAAAAGGGATAGCAGCTATTTTGAATGTTAAACTAAAATAGAAATGATAGCAGTTATCTTCATGCTATAGCTGCTAACTGATTATAAGAGCCTTTAAAAGGTCTGACACAAGTGGACTTGAGAAAAAAGGGCAGTAACCATTGGGAATTGGAGACTGGGGCTCAGGTCCAAAACTTAGAGGCCAGCTATGATGACAGTTAAGGCAGCTTATTAAGCAGTAGTTTGAATGATTTGTCATAGAAATAGCTTTCCAAAGCAAGGAGACTCAACTCATTCGTAAGCATCACACACAAAGCTTAAAATAGTATTTTATTTGTTTATCAAGTGGTTTTTTTTTTTTTGGCCCATTGAAATGCAAGATTGCCTTCTCGGAGAAGAATATGTGATGCTGCCTTCGAAAAGAAAATTGTTTTGGAACAGCCTTAACATTGGGAGCACCATTTGATGTATTATTGCTGCCTACATAGGCAATTCACTAGGTTTTAGAATAGAGTGAATGAGTCCCTGGCATCTTAAGCCAAATTCAATACAAATGTGTTTGGTTTCATGCAATATTGGGTGTATTTAAATCAGTGCATGTTGGTGATGCAACATGACAAAACTACATCAGTTCAAGATGTGCAAAATGTGTTGCTCAAATATTATGATTAGAAATTTTACAATGATATTGCAAGTTAATGATCACATTATGCTTCAGTTTTTTTTTTTTTTTTTTAAAGATGAAACTACAGGCGAAAGCCTTTTTTTCATGTAAATGTTTTTTTAATTTCCTGCACAGTTGACTGTATTTTCTGTTTAATGAGTGATAAAATGATCCAAAACCTTTATTATTATTATAAATTATATATATATATATATATATATATATATATATATATATATATATATAATTTAAAGCAAATAATGCATAATTTGTGTATTTAAACAACACTTTTAGAAAACTTGTAATACAGAATGTGCAATTCATAAATGTAATCAGTCAACTTGAATGTAATGTATGGTGACATCTGTTAGTAATATTTTTTTAATTATTCTCCAGTAAGCCATTATTTTTAAAGCATATTTTGAGGTTGCAGTGCATTGTTGAGGCTGATACATGCCATTGTTCTCCTCTGAGCACAGTGCATTTATCCTGCTCTGGCTCATAGGGCTGGTGATGTTGATGTACTCACCGTGTCTAATGGCTTTATCAGTAGCTCTTGCTGTGATGTTGTCCCTGCTATCAGACATGGATCCAGGTCTCAGCTCTCTGCGGCTGTGTGTGTGCGTGTGTGTGTGTACTTGTGCATGTTGTGTTTACAGAAAGGCTGCTCTCAGAGCATTTCTGTTGATCTTTAATGAGCTGTCAACAATTTCTGAACATTTAAAACACAGGCACATGTGCAACCATTAACCAACACATTTAATATGCAGTTAATACCAGATTATTTGCATGTAGTGTGTGATAGATGTTTTGTTATGAAAAATATGGCTGCAAAGAAATAACATAATACATTTAGTCAGGTTGATGCTTAGAAAATATGATAATGCTCGAGATACATTCTCTGAATTGTTGATAATCTTTTAATAATCAGTGATTTTATTCTTCTGCTGCTGCCTGCAGCCCATCTCTTTGAACTTCAGCAAGTCGATTGGCTGATTAGCAATTTGCATTACCAGACAGTTTGGATAGGTGTGTGTGTGTGTGTGTGTGTGTGTGTGTGTGTGTGTGTGTATATATATATATATATATATATATATATATATATATATATATATATATATATATATGCAATAACACACACACACACACACACAAATATATATAGCCAAGGACAAATGTTAAAAGAAGCCACATGATTTATTTTCCAATAAATTCCAAATGATAAAATCCAACGCTTCCCTATTTTTCTCATTTGATATACTGTTACACTCAAAGTATGTTCAATGTTTCATGTTGACTTATTTAATTAATAAAATAAATGTTCCATTTGTACAGAGAAGATTTTGAAATTACATTTGTCATGTTGGAGCAGTGGCTTAGCGCAATAGTGGGCTTATGCAGATGGTATGAGTTCAAATCTGGCATGCAGTCTTTTCCGAAACGTTCCTAATTGTTTCCTGCTTTATATATCTCATTATAAAATTAGAAGTTTCCAAAAAGAGGTTTCATATCCTTCCACGCTACCAGACGGAGGGTGAACGTACAATAGCGCCGCAGCCGGTCACAGCTCGCTGCATCCCTCAACATTAAAGAGCAAGTTCTCTTTCACCAGAGCTTGTTTTATTCCTCCGATAATCCCTGGTGTCTGGCTCTCTCTTGCAAGCGTCTAAGAGGTGTCAAAGGAATTATTCACCCCTTCACGCGGTTCATGAAGGAATCCACATTGATGTCCGTCCCCGCCGGTCATTCTAGCGAGCAGCTTGGCCATGAATAGCAGACAGGATTAGTGCCAACAGAACAGAATGAGAAGCGAGCAGACAGAGGGAGGAAAGAAAGAGGCAGATTTATGGGGCGAGAGTGAAAGTCCCTCATATGACTACTTGTCTACAGTGTTTCCCCTTCTGCACTTTCATCTAAGCCACGAAGAGAGATCAAGTCATGTAAATGAGTGCATTAACCCCTTTGCTGCCTGATCTCCCGTGATTGTTGCAAAGGAGTTTCTCACGTGTTAAAAAAATCCGCTGTTTTGTCCATTATGCTTTTGTTGTGTCTGCGTTTTCTGGGATTAGACGACATTTGAATATAAATAATTATCTGACCACCAGACGGGGAAATTGTCACATGATTTAATGACACATTGTTTAAATATGGCAAATAAACAAACCTGTGCAAACACTCAAAATCACTCAGCGTTCATTTTTCAACAGATATTCTGTTTTTCATGTCTGACTGCTGTGGTAAATTCTTTGCAACGTACAGAGTTTAAAAAATAAGGTTTAAAAAATTATATACAATCATACAATGTAGCCTGTGAAATATATTCATTTATGAAAATATGTATATATCTGTATATAATTTTAAATTAACAGGTTTCATTTACTGTTATAATATGTATTATAATATTTACTAAAATCCCTTTTAAAAGATTAATACCGAATTTATTAATTTATTTATGGTGTAACGGCTCCTGTGGTGATATTGTGTGATTATCTCATGCTTAGAAAACCTCTCAGCCAATCAGATTCATGAACCAGATTAAAATTTTTAAATGGGCCTAATTTTCGAGTTTTAAATGAACTAAAAAAAAAAAAAAAAAAACTAATCCAGACAGGTGTATCAATGGATATCATGGCTAAAAAAAATATTTCAAATGTTCTAAAATAGTGTATGAATATATATATATATATATATATATATATATATATATATATATATATATATATATATAGTGACAAAATAATGTTTTATCATTAACTTATTTTAAAAATTGCCTTGTTAGCTGTATCACTAAATAGCACATAGTTAAAGTTAATATTGAAAATATATTTTAAAATAACTTTCTCGTAATATGATGAATAATAATAAAAAGTTGCTTATTGAATTTAAAAATTGTTCTTACAGTTCTGACAGTCCTGATAGCATCAATAGGCCTAATATAAGTGTCTTATACAATTATCTGCACATTTATTTTTTGGCCTTATGCCTCACATGGGATAAAGATGGTTAAGTACATTAATTGGTTTAAAACCATTTACAGTATCTATTTGTAACCATTTTAATATAATTATTTTATCTTAATAGAGTATGGGTCCCACTTTATATTAAGTGGCCTTAATTACTCATATGTACTCACATTTAAATTAACCACGTTGTACCACATCTTTTACGTTGTAGCTACTTATATTTTTAAAAATACCTGCATGCAATTAAATCTGTAATTAATTTCTGTAATTACATTTATAATTACATTGTTAAACCCATCCCTTACACCTTAACCCAAGGTTAGGGACATGTTTGATGGCATGTGTAGGTTTAGGTACCCCAAGGTATCCCACCTCAATAGCAGCAAAAGTGTTTTGCATTACAATATAAACACAATAAGTACACTCTATCTATTTTTTATTTAAGTAGTAGTTAAGGCCACTTAATATAAAGAAATAGCCAGTTAATACAAAAACCTTTCAAGATAATATCTTGCATGGAATAAATGTTTGGATAAAATAATCTATAAAATATAAACATATTAATTGTGCCTGCTTAAGAGTGAAAGATGTCCAAAAACAATGAAGATACCAATACTGATGCTCCACCAGACCATTTGAGCTCTTAATTATTATCAACACAAAAATACTTTAGAAAAAATCACCTGCTACTTAAATGTGGCAATGGATTAGAGTGAATTATGGTTGCACCATTTTAGACATCAGTCTGTGAACAAGATAAAGAGGTATTTAGCAAGAGATCAGGCTGCTCTTAGGCCAGCGGGCTAAAATTAGGCCTGGTCCATGAGGTTCAGATGCCACCAACACTTTCAGCATTTGTTGTTGTTGTGTCTGCAGCAGTTTACAGTCAAAGAAAGACCCTGTTCAGTTAGAATAATGTCCGGAAAATGAAAAGCCACTGGTGAAGACTAACTGGATTAAGGAAGTTTGAATGAGGAGGTGCCCAGAGTGTAACCAACGGTGATGTGAGACGGATTTCCCTTTGTCGGCTCTGTGCCTGTGCTTTCCTTGCCTTCAGGCTAATCCTTCTCACCACCGACCTTGGGCTCAATAATAATCTGACTGGAGATAGAGAGAGAAAGAGAGAGAGCCTACGAGTCTCTAAGCCTTCAGAGCCCGGGTTATGGGGAGTTTGGATGGAGAACATGTTCTGTCTGATGGTAAGTTCCTAACTGCTTCTAAAAACTATGTTGTTGATTTGATATTGCTAAGTGATAGAATAGTAATTTTACAATTTTAATGTTATATGCCTATATAGAGTAGATGTTGCTTCAGAGAACGTGAAGAATTTATTGACGGTGCATTATAAGGATGTTGACGGAAATGCAATGGTTTGCAAAAGTAATGCTCTATCACGCAACCAAAACTTTTAAACTTTTGCTTTCTGAAATAAACATCTGTTGACCAATGAGATTTTCAGATAAGGCAAGATGTCTTTCAGAAACAATCATCAGATAATTTTTTTATGGCATTCCCACATGACATTTTCCACAATCTGAAAATGAACATTTTGCACCTATGTATCTATTTATTTAAATATTGTTCAAAAGTTTTTTCTATGTTTTTTCTAACTCATTAATACTTTTATTCAGCAAGGGTACATGAACAGTAAAGACTTTTATGCCATAACAAAGAATTCGGTGTAAATGCTGTTTTATTGATCTTTTTCTCAAAGAAGCAAAGAAAAAATATATAACAGTTTCCAAAATATTAAGCAACAACTGTTTTCAGCATTGATAATAATCAGAAATGTTTCTTGAGCAGTAAATCATCATATTTGAATTAATCACCAATATGTGAATATAAAAATCTCATTATTCACTATTCAAGTCATTTATTCACAAAAATGGGAGCTAACAAATTTCCTGCACATTCATGTTCAGAATTAATATAGGTATTCTCATAAATTTAAGTAAATTTCCAACCCTGTGATTTATATATCAAGTGTAAATAAGCAGCTAATTCATTCTGTTCCTCACACAAAGCTCCTGTTCTGTCAGTGTCTCTTCACTGCTGTCATCACATGTCCCTCATGTCTCTCAGGAATGAATGGTCTCATGTGCAGCAGTCATGCTTTGTGAGGACTCATCACCTGGTCTCAGTGCTGGTCCAGATTCAGTGGATCTGGTGAAAGCGAATGCTGAGACCTCCAATGATCCTGTACAGGAGGTCATTCACAGCAGCACTTATGTTTCCTCTGTGATCCCTGCTCAGCTGGGCGGCATCAGGTGGGTAAAAGTCAGCTCAAACCCTCCTCAAATTCACTTACCTGTGATTTTCTAGGGATCTTGAAGACCTTGATGAACTTGCTCAGGTAAATTTGATTGGGGTTGGAGATAAAGTGTGCAGGGCATTGTCCCTCCTGGGCAATATTTTCAGAAAGCCAGTCAGCCAAACAAGCCAAAGTACCTGAAATCCTATTAGACATTGGTGGCATGTAAATGTGTGTGGTCATGTGTTCATATTCATATCTGGCATCAGAAAGTTGACATCTTTGTGGCTTGATTTTGCATTATGGATAACGTTGTCAACATTATAATACGTTTTAATAGTAAAATGAATGGACTGTTGACCATGGAAGCCAAAAAAAAAAAAATACAATAAAATAATTAAAATAATAATAATCATTTTTTTATGTATCTTATACATCTTATACTGTATAAAGTGTTTTTTGCTCGCCGAGGCTGAATTTATTTGATCAAAAACAAAGTAAATATTATTACATTTTAAAATAACTATTTCTGCCTGAATATATTTTCAAATGTAAATTATTCCTGTGATGCAAACTTGAATTCTCACCCAAAATGAACGTTTGCTGAAAATGGATTTATCCTCAATCCAAGTATATGAGTTTGTTTGGTCATCAGAACAGATTTGGAAAAATTTAGCATTATAAAACTTGCTCACCAATGCATCCTCTGAATGGGTGCCGTCAGAATGAGAGTCCAAACAGCTGATCAAAACATCACAATAATCCACATCACCACTTCAGTCCATCAGATAATATCTTGTGAAGTGAAAAAATAATAATAATAACTTCAAATCATTGCTTCCAGTTAAAATAGACACCTCAATCCATAATATTGTTTTAACCAGTGAAAAGTTGTCTAATCTGAATCAGGAGAGAAACATGCACAGATCAAGCACCTTTTGCAATAGTCCAAAACAATTCTACACAACTATGTTGGAAGATTTGGATTTGAGAGGACAACAAGGGATGGACTTTTGGACTGTTTCCACTGATGCATTATTATGGATTGTTTATATTTCTGCCAGTTACAAAAGCTTAATGATGGATGGGTTTGTTATATAACCACAGCTTTTCACTTCTCAAGATATTAACTGATGGGTACTGTGGATTACTTGTGGATTATTGTGATGTTTTTATCAGCTATTTGAACTCTTATTCTGACAGCACCCATTCACTGCAGAGGATGCAAGTGATGTTAATCTGTTCTGATGAAGAAAGGTGGCCTGAAGATGAGTACATTTTCGTTTTTGGGTGGACTATTGCGTTAAAAGACTATACATGTTTAATTGTACTATCCTGGAATCTTGTGTGATCTTTAGTTATTGTTTTCTGAATCTGCACTATTTGATGGATAATACCCAGGTCTCTGTTTTCAGTCTGAACGCTGAGGAGCCGTTCTGTCGAATCTGTCATGAAGGCAGCGGCGTGGGTGATCTGTTATCTCCCTGCGAGTGTGCTGGCTCTATGGCGATGGTGCACCGTGTTTGTCTGGAGCGCTGGCTCACGGCCTCCGGCACCAGCCGCTGTGAGCTCTGCCACTTTGAGTTCGCTCTAGAGAGACTTCCCAAACCACTCACCGAGGTAAAATCATCAGCGGCAGAGCTTGGGAATCACTTATATTCTATGAGTTCACTCACTTGATGCTTTAGGCAATGTAAGATGTGACTTTTTGTATTATTTTGTAGGTTTAGCAGGTGTTAAATCTGAGAACGTCTATTTGTGCTTTCTGTAATTCTGTCGGTGGCTGCATGTTGCTCTGGAAGACTGTCTGACCTCAGATGACATGAGCTGCACTATCAAATTGTCAATCTGACTTCAGAGTTCATGTGAGACAGAGGAATAAACAAAGCCAAAGCTGTACATGGACATATAGTAACACACTCTCCATTTTAGTCATATGGCAAGTGTTTTAAATGTCATTATCAGCATCTGTTCTCCTGCAGTCAGTCACTCTCAAGTCAGAGTCAAGTCGTGTCCCTGCGTCACAAATTGGGAGGTCTGCTTTCCCTCGGCTTCTTTCAAACACTGATCCACTTAGCAGGAAAATGAGATTAGATGAGGAACATGTCCGTGTCGCTGCTGCTTATCTCATGTTTGGGCGGAGAACAGGAAGATGACACTACAGTCTATGAGCAATACATCCTGCTGACCGCTGCAAACCTGCCTGCTCTGTGAACAGGCACAGAGTGACGTGACATTCAGCCAAGTATGGTGACCCATACTCAGAATTCATGCTCTGCATTTAACCCATCCAAAGTGCACACACACACAGCAGTGGACACACACACTGTGAACGCACACCCGGAGCAGTGGGCAGCCATTTATGCTGCAGCACCCAGGGAGCAGTTGGGTGTTGGATGCCCTGCTCAAGGGCACCTAAGTTGTGGTTTTGCCGGCCCGAGATTTGAACCCACAACCCTAGGTTTAGGAGTCAAACTCTCTAACCACTAGGCCATGACTTCCCCAGAACCCATCCATTCATCCATAAATTCATCCATCCACCCATCCACCCACCAATTCATCCATTTACCAATCCATCCATCCACCCAACCACCCACCCATCCATCCATCCATCCATCCATCCATCCACCCACCTATCCATACATATTTCTCTCTTTTTCTTTCTTTCATTCGTTCTTTTTTCTTTCTTGCATTTTATTTCTTCCTTTCACCTTTTCTCTTTTTGTTGGTTATTCTTTCTGCATTTCTTACCCTTTTCTTTCCCTTATTGAATTCTTCTTTTTTCCTTTCACTTTTTTTTCTTCCTTTGTTCTTTTTCTTGCTGCATTTCTTTCCCTTTTCTTTTTCTTTATTGCATTTTATCTTTCTGTCACTCTTTTACTCTTTCTTACATTATTTTTCTTTCTGCATTTT
Source organism: Carassius auratus (assembly GCF_003368295.1). Taxonomy (NCBI): domain Eukaryota; kingdom Metazoa; phylum Chordata; class Actinopteri; order Cypriniformes; family Cyprinidae; genus Carassius; species Carassius auratus. The sequence continues at coordinate 7,139,177 of NC_039249.1, read as the reverse complement.
TTCTTTCTTTTTCCTTATGCATTTCTTTTTCTTTCCTTCCGCACATAATTTTTTATATCTACTGATTTATGCATTATGTAAATTGCTTTTGTGATCTGGATGGTTGGAAATTATTATTATTTTTTTTTATTATTAATTTTAGGTTGTCTTAATTTTAAGCTCCATATAAAAAAATATCAATTAAAAAGTTGAGCTACTATCCAAACAATATATGACATAAGCTTTCAAACTGATTGAAGTGAAGTATATCCCTGTCCTAATGAGCTGTGTTTCGTGGCTGCAGTGGTTCACCACACCTTCCATGCAGCAGCAGAGACGGACGCTGTGTGGAGATGCCATCTGTTTCCTGTTCATCACACCCTTAGCGAGTCTGTCCGGCTGGCTGTGTGTGCAGGGAGCCATGGATCTGTACTACAGCAACAGCATGGAGGCCATGGGACTCATTGTCCTCACACTGACACTCTTCACTATTTACCTCTTCTGGACTGTAGTAAGTTCACTCTTGTTTTCAGTGCAGCAATAGAAAGTGCAATGACATTTTATACCTGCAGTGTTTCTGAAAATACATTAATAAGATGACACCAAGGATGATACAGTACAGTAATAATTAAATATAGAAAAAATTCACACTTGGCATCATCAGCTATTTATTCAGATTGAATCTGGACTACGCTGAACAACAAACCTCTATAAGAGTGATTAAAAAGTCAAATGATGATAATACTAACTTTTCCACACAATCTTCTTTTTTAACCGCAGGTATCCCTACGTTACCACATTCACCTCTTCAGGACGTGGAATGAGACGAATCCCAGCGTCCGGCTACAGATTCCCCGACCTGTGAAGACACATCAGAGACCAAAACATCTGACAATGTACTTCTTGTGTAAATACAAGAGTAAGGAGACCATGGTGTAGTGCCTGAAAGATCATCAGGAAGAAAACAGCTGGCTGTTTCAGACAAACCCTGATTTCTTGACATCCTGACTTTGTGTCAAGCCCTGATTTCGAGTCACACTCAGATCCGGAATGATATTCTGATCTGGGACTCACAAACTGAACTGAAGCCATGTCCTAATTTGGTGTGAACACCCAATTTTGAGAGATTCTGAGTTACAGTCTGATCTGGAGCAGATGGTTTCATTTAACATCGGTTTTAAATAATTGAAGAAAAGAACACATCTTCTTAAATAAACCAGAGAACAATGTTTTTGATATGATAACGACCAAGCTATTTATACCTGCAGGTTTTACCTTACAAAATTTGCTTCATAATTATTCAAGAGAATATATGTCTAGAAGATCATACAGTGGCTGTGGTTAGGCAAGACAATCATACAGATTAGCAGATAATTTCATTACTGTTTGCTTTATCATTGAAACGCTTACAACAGTTTTCTTCCATGAAAACATGAAACATTTGAACATTTAATCTTTTGGTGATGTGGACGAACTGAAAAGCCTAAAAAGAATCCTGTGTACATTGCCTGCATTGTAAATGTCACATCAGAAAATTCAACAACAGAAAATAAACACTACTATTTTTGAAAAACAATTATACTTTTATTCAGCAAGGATGCATTACAATGATCAAAAGTTACCGTACAGCCATTTAGTTCTATTTAGCAATAAATCTTGAGTATTTTTTTTATCACAGTTTCCACAAAAATATGATGTAGCACTGATAATAATAACAAATGTTTCTTGAGCAGCAGATCAGCATATTAGAATGATTTCTGAAGGATCATGTGACACCGAACACTGGAGTAATGATGCTTTGCATCGCAGGAATAAATTAATATTCAAATAGAAAACATCTATTTTAAATGATAAAATATTATTAAAATATTACTATTTTACTGTATTTTTGATTAAATAAACAGGGGTGCATATGAGTCTTTTTTACATATCCCAGACATTTTCAGTGGTGTAAAGTTTTCTTTAAAAAAATTCATACAAATGTGCCACCAGTTGTTACAGTCTAAATTAGTTATGAATTGTCAGTTTCATTCAGGTGAGTGGGTTGAATATCTCTTTCAGTATGTAGAAGCTATGTTTTGACTCTCTCTGTCTGTCTGCATTTCTCACTGTGAAAAATATTAAATCATGGCAACTTCTGTTTTTACAATACTTTAACTCATTCAAATAAGCTTAGCTTTAATAATAATAAACCTTTTTAGTTGAGTTAGATGTATTTTATACAGTTAATATGAAATTAAACTTTATGTATTTTAAGTTAAAATTATTCACACAACCAAGCTAACTTTATTTAAAAAGAAATATGGCAACAACTAAACACAAGTTTTGTAATTGAAATAGGAGGATTGTTTTTGTTTTGTTTTGTTTTGTTTTACAGTGCATCTAGTTATGATTTGAGTCCTATTGGGAAAGTGAAAAAAAATATATATATATAATTGTGGCACTTGAGGGCAGGTTTGGGGAGAGTGTTAAGGTAAGAGGATAGAATTCCAGTTTTTTTTTACATTTTCTGTCTCTGCTGGTACAAATAACCTGAGGCTGTTTCTTCCACTGTGATCTGAATCATTCAGAGAGATGATGTATGATCGTGCCGATGTACAGGCTGGAAAGTTTTCCTCTCTTCAACACCATCAGAATACAAATAGATAGAGAGACGAATGGGTCTGCAGTCAGTAAAAGAGCACTATTTGTTAGTATTCATGTTTTGAGATGATTTACAAGCAGGTAGTCCAATGTTAGGCTAATGTGCTGCTCAAAATAGGAAAAGACAAAAAAGTAGTAGACTTATGATATAGGCTAGATTCAAGAGGAGAACAGCACATGTTTTAACCACTGGCAAAATGAGTAGCAGTAAATCATACTGCTTACTATGCTAGTTAAGAGGAACAGTGCTTATAACAGAGATAAAGGGAATCATGCATCACTGCTATTGCACTCATTGTCCTATAATTGCATCATTTGCACAGTAACAGCTCAGAGTCTGGAGAAGAACTTTTTTGAAAAACGTAAGAATAGAAACAACTATGTTTGTTACTAAACTGCTAAATATTGTTGTCTTTGGTGTTATTATTGACAAGAGCATCTGCAGTAAATAAAAGCAGCCACCTGTCCTTATGTTCAGCCTGCAGCCACCGAAAATCTTAATTTGATCTCTCCATTGCCTCCTTGAAATAAATGGTGTTGATATGAATAAGTTCGTAATTTACCGTGTTCCTGGGAACTACCAACTTTAAAAATTGAAAAGAAGTGTCGACAGAGAGCTCTTATCCTGAAACATTAAAATAGTAATACAGCTTCCCATTTCATTTAACATGCAAAAGCTTGCTGTAGGAGTAGAGTAGTTATTTCCCTCATTAAAACGTTCAAGGACAAAATACCTTTTTCTTTTTATATGTGAGAAGTGTGTTTTCATGCTTTAGGCAAAATAAAAGTTTGCAAAGTTGTTATTCATTTTGCTTTGGTTCATGCCTGAAGAATTCTGAAAATCCCTATGGAGAAAATAAATGGATAATTACTAACAGATCCAAGGCCGCAAAAAAAAAACAAAAAAAAAAAACAACAACAACAACTGCAGATTTCACTGTCCATCCGTGCGGTCTATGAATAGAGGCCTATATGCTTGACTAGTAGTTTATCTACCCATTGCTAAATAGTTTTGGGTTGTTTAAACTAGTTTGAAATGACCCTATTTTTTATGTAATCTGGGCAATTTAAAGGTGTTATAGCTTGCCTATAATTTTCAGCAATGTGGCACTTAAGGGCAGGTTTGGGGAGAGTGTTAAGGTAAGAGGATAGAAATCCAGTTTGTAGCCTACAGAATACAAATTATTACGCCCATAGATTGTTCCCATAAAAATTGGTAGCTAGTGCACGCATGCGTGCGTGTGTGAAAATATCGTATAGCACCTTTAGTATATGAAAGCTATTTTGCCAATGCATATGTGAAAATGAATTGACGCAGGTTAAAGTATACATTTTTTAAAATATATATTGAAAAAATGCATTGAAATAAATGTAATTTGTTTAAATGTAGTGTTGTCAAATCGATTAATTATGTAGGCTATTTCTTAAATATAGACCTGCTACATGTAGACACACACACACTCACATATTATGTAAACACAACCTTTTATTTTGGATGTGATTAGCCGCGATTAATCGATTTGACAGCTGCCAGCACTTTTTGGAAGGACACGTGCTGCTGGCCGACCGTCGCACAACGCCCCCGTCTGCATGGTAAAGTAATAACAATATCTAACGAACAATACACTGGGATCCTAAACACTACATCTGGCATTCATGATCTAAATCTGCAGTGAAAGTTTTAGGATTTTCAATGAATCTTAAATAGATGGCAGTTATGACTATTCCTAGGTCACTAATAAAAATAAGTATATTATTCTCTCATGTTAATCATTGATCATGCACCTTTTGTACGGGTCAGATGTTCTTACTTCAGTTGAAGATCAATATGATATGCCTCAAATCATGCTGGAGAATATGATCGGCAGATTTTACACAAACTTTTGGAGTTCATGCAGCTTGAGTGTTGCTTTTAAAAACAGATGATCAAATCTAATCCTTTCTGAAATTAGGTCATTTTAACAATCAAACTTTTAATTCATATTGTTATCCTGATTATATGATCGAAAAAATGTATTAAATTAGAAAATTTAAGCATTCTAATAAATATTCTCAGACTTTTGCATCGCACTAAACATTATGTCATTACAGCTGTCTATGGTCAAATACACAATTTAGCATCTATGTTTGAATTTTTTATCAAATATAAATAACTGCTAAAAATATAGTCTATATATATTACTGTTTGAGTTTGAAAACCGTTGAATGAAAACCGTTGCATAATTTTCTTCAACAGCAGGTGGAGATAAAAGTCCACGAATCCACTCATTCCTTCTGTACTCAGAAAGGAAGCAACAAGCCAGAAATGACTACGACTATTTCTAATGCATCTTATGGTTAAATATTGTAATTTTTTGTATTTTGCTGTTCAAACTCTAAAATTTAAATGCACAGTTGTTTCTGCCCCATTCAGATTATAGGCCACCTATTTTTCTTTTAAGTGTTAAATGTAACACTTAAGTAGGCTACTTTAAATTTATTTCATCATAAAATCTGCTGCTGGATTTATGTGGAATAATAATGAACCTTTTAGATCCAAGAGCTCACTAATAGTCCCTTTAAAAGAATGAAAAGCTTTGCCCTTCTGCTGCTCACTTTGACTTGAACCAGGGCAGGTGAAAGAATATCAAAGCCTCTCACTGCCAAACGCTACTCTTCACTTCATAATAAACAGAGATGCTGTGCCCCAACAAACTCTTTGATCACTCGCAGAAGCATATAGAAGGAAAAAAGCCCACGCTGGGCTGCTCTCTGGAATCGATCCAAAAGGTTTGATGATGTTGCGGAAGTATTTGAACAAATACTTGAAAAAAAAAAAAAAAAATGTATACGCACACACACACACACACACACACACACACACACACACACACACATATATATATATATATATATATATATATATATATATATATATATATATATATGTATGTATATAGAGGCCCATATTGATAAGTGTTTTAGTGATTTGCATTTTTTTTTTTTTGTAGATTATCCTAGTAGTGGATCTTGAACCTTTTTTATATTTTGTCATTTATATGCAAGGACAGTTAAATTGTTGAATAGACAGAATAGCGATATTTTCATAATAATAAACATTATTTATTTATTTTAACCCAATAATGACTATATGGGATATTTCAAATCAATTTAGGTCTATAATGAAAGTAGATTTTAACAAGGTTACTTCTCATTAGTTTTAGGGGCATGTTATCAGGTAATGTTTTAATGTTATAAATGTAGGCTATATGCTAATTATATAAACATTGGTTTGAATTTTTTTAATTATTATTATTATTTTTCGTTGAATGGTTTGTGTTTCTCGTATTTTTTTTAATGTTTTTTTTCCTGTTTTCTCGGTGAAAAAATAAAATAAGAAAAGAGCTCAAACACACAATGTCTATTAAGCATTAAATCACAATGTTCCACAATATGTGACAACATGCCCCGCTGCGGGGGGAGCGATCTAGTCGCGTCGCGTCCGGTGTGGGACGCCTAGCGGACTATCAGCTCAGCACACTAACTTCTGTCAGCTCAGTTTCAGCACGCAGCCCTGCGCTGAGGATATCGGACAAACTCCCAGTCATTTGCTCTGCATTCAGCCTTTCTATCATTCGACTGACCGCTGCGTGACGGACGCACGCACGCACGCCATTCAAATCAACATCAACAGAGGCTCGCGCGGTGTTTATTGATTGCTGATGCGGCGCCCAGTTTAATGGATTAAAATGTGAATCTCTGAGTTACTTTGCAGCAAAGGTAAGAGCTGATCGTACAAATGCACGTCTTTGCGTAGTTTTGCACTGAATAAGACGAGGTATAACAGCAGGTCTATCGTTTTCCCCCCAAGATGTTTTATAATATGAGTCATTTATAAAGCAACTTTGATTTGTCTGACACAACCTGTATGTGCATTTGGTCAGTTGCTCTATCTCTTTGCAGCGTCTCATAATGCACTAATCTGATCAAATAAAAGCAGTCACGTCAATATTGGTATAAATATATATGGCATGCAGTGCTGCACAAAAAATGATTCACAGAAACCTATTACACTGCATTCCTACTGCTGTTGCATTATGCATGGGGAGTACCTGAGAAAGAGGCTTTTTTTTCAATGCCAGAAACCTCATACCAGACTAGATAGTGTAATTAAGTCAATCAGGAGTACCTCTGCCTGGCACTCTCAATTTTAAAATCAGCAGTCTCATCAGAGGTAAATAATTGAGCATCATTGCTACAGCAGCAGCAGCTCTTGCATGATGATCTGTGGTGAAATGCATCTCTGTCTGTCTCTCCTCAGGCTGATATCTGACTGACATCATTCACCAGGCAGCTCTGGAACAGGATTTTAAAGATGGAGTTCTGGGTTTTGCCAGTGTGTCGGATCAGCTTGATGTTGACATTGATGTCATCCACTGGTCGGGTATGATAAATGTCAAACACTGTTTTCGTGAAGTTTGTTATCGCTCACCTGAATGCGATCAATCAGATCAGATTCTCTGCACTGTGATTTTCTTGGCTACTGGCTGCTGTACTTTTAGTCATTTATGCAGTATTGGCCCTACAATTACATTTTAGTATACAGTTCATATTTAAACAAACTGCACTGTGATATAATAATGAGCAGGCCGGGTTATTTCTGTGATGTTGCAGCATTGTTTAGCTGACAATATTTTGAAACTCATTTGCTAACATGCTATATTGCCACGTATACTGTAGTGCACATTGCAAGTTGTAATCAGACTTCAACCATTAAGCTTTTTTATATTTTTTATACTGGCTAATCTTCATGATGGTGACATCACACAAGAGTTTATGGGTGTTTTCACTATGGCCATTTGAGCCTTTTTTCGAATTCCACAGTGCAGTGTGATCTGATCGTTTGTAAAGTAATTTGTTGTCCTCTGACGGAAAATGATGTTGATTTTACAGTAAAGGTTGGAATTTTGACTGTTGGAAAACTACTGGGAATTTTTGAATTTCATAAAACACTTTTTTTGTGTGTTTGTTAAACCTTTTGTTTTACGGGGACACAGGAAGTGTCCTCGTAAACCATGTTTACGTTGTAGTACCCATGTGATTATACACATTTGTGTCCTCATAAACCATACACACCAGTACACACACACACACATACATCACAGCAACAGTCAAGCCCAAATCAGCTCTCTCCTCCTACCTCTCAAGTTGGCTCACAGTCATGCGCTCCATCACAGGTCCGGAGGGAACCGTTAAACGTTGCCTTCTTTTTTTTGTAAGAAACAGGTTATATATAGAGGGCTGGTGTGGATGTTAATGGAAGAGCTGGCATGGACGTGGATGCCAGCCTAATCCCGTACAATAGGTCCACTCGATAACAGCAATTTACACCGCGGAGCTGCCACCAAAAGTGGCCAAATCCCTTTGTCCTGCGTGCCGGTACATGAATAACGACAGCTGAAACCCAAGTTCTGCCTTTGTGGGATTCCGAACGAAATGCAAGTGGAAAGACAGAGGCGAGAGCAGGTAGCAGGTAGTGGCATTAGTGCAGCAGTGCACTCTGGGGTAGAGTTACAGTCGGCCACGTCGAGCGCCTTTTCCATGCATGCACCATTTGGCTAGTGTCATTCATTCCCTAGTTTGTACATGAGCTGATGGACAGCAGCAGTGCTCTCTTTTACGCCGTTTTAAACCACGTCAGAATTTATCATTTCCATTTCGCTGACTGAAGCAGGTGACTCTGGCCATCCATCTTGGACCGAACAGGTTTCTACTGGAGTCTAAATTGAAATTTGATGTGCATTTATCCAGAGTCTCCATTAAAGCTCTTTGCAGTAATCTTTCAGAATAATATTTGTTCTATGGGCTAAACACTTCGGCTTGATTTATGCGCGCGTGGGAGCCGCCGCTGGGACTCCTTAAGAAGCTGTGAGTTTCAGCACTGAAAGCGAAGTGGAGTCTAACAGGTGTTTTCACTACTCTTTTTCCCACATCTCCTATTTTCCTGCTTTTCCTATTAGAGAGCGGCTCTGCTCTTTCACCTCCCTCTGGCAGTGCGCTCCTCCTGCTAGACGCGCTCGCGCACACATACACATCTTTCTCATGAAAGGACTTTGCAGGGTCAGATTGTGTTAGATGTGGGAGTCGGTGGGCAGACGTATTTAATTTTGCCTTTTTTTCAGCCTGATAAAATGATAAAACTCACAAGGTCTCGGCTGAATCGGAGTATGGAGTTCTATCAGTGTTTTATCTGTGTCAAGTATTAGGCCAGAAACATATTTTAGAAAATACATATTTTAGAAAACCTATCTATCTATCTATCTATCTATCTATCTATCTATCTATCTATCTATCTATCTATCTATCTATCTATCTATCTATCTATCTATCTATCTATCTATCTATCTATCTATCTCTCTCTGTCTGTCTGTCTGTCTGTGTGTCTGTCTGTCTGTCCTTCTGTCTGTCATCTATCTGTCTGTCTGTCTGTCTATCTATCTATCTATCTATCTATCTATCTATCTATCTATCTATCTATCTATCTATCTATCTATCTATCTATCTATCTATCTATCTATCTATCTATCTCTCTCTGTCTGTCTGTGTGTCTGTCTGTCTGTCTGTCCTTCTGTCTGTCATCTATCTGTCTGTCTGTCTGTCTATCTATCTATCTATCTATCTATCTATCTATCTATCTATCTATCTATCTATCTATCTATCTATCTATCTATCTATCTATCTATCTATCTATCTATCTATCTATCTATCTATCTATCTATCTATCTATCTATCTATCTATCTATCTATCTCTCTCTGTCTGTCTGTGTGTCTGTCTGTCTGTCCTTCTGTCTGTCATCTTTCTGTCTGTCTGTCTGTCTATCTATCTATCTATCTATCTATCTATCTATCTATCTATCTATCTATCTGTCTGTCTGTCTGTCTGTCTGTCTGTCTGTCTGTCTGTCTGTCTGTCTGTCTGTCTGTCTGTCTGTCTGTCTGTCTGTCATCCATCTGTCTGTCTGTCTGTCCATCCGTCCGTCCGTCCGTCCGTCCGTCTATCTATATTTATGTATGTATATATGCTACATTCAGATTCAGCAAATAAATTAGAATTTAAAATAATGCATTTTCAGTTCATTTCCACTCAGCCTTTTGCATACAGCTTGGTTTTGGTCTGAGCTAAACTGCAGTGCTTTCAGCCCTCGTATTTTTCAATAGTTTGCTGCACTTTGGCAGCAGGTTCTTATTAAGCTCTTAAATTCACTTGTTTGGATAATCCAGCACCTAACACTTCATCTCAGCACAGCAACCTTTATTCTGCAGGGACAGAAAGCATGCAATTCTTCTCCCAGAGAAATGTAACATTTAAGAAGAAGCTCAGAGGTTAAATGAGTACATAGTCAACAATTACGGGCCAGAGTAGATTTTGAAATAGCGATTCTTGCTTGGCTTATAGCATAGATTATGACAAGCAGATGTTGCACTAACCTTGTGCCTGATTGCTTTTTATTGCATTGTGTTTTCAAGGGTATTGATATTCTCAAGTTCTCAATTGAAGCCATTTGTGCCCTCTTTTTCAATGTCACCATCTCTTCCATCTCGATTGCTTTTCCATTTTTCATATTTTTTTATTTATTCCCAATTTACAGATTCAGAAAAATTACTGAATGGTTGCATTGTAGGCGGACGAACAAATGAGCCTTTTGTTGACTCTGCCTTTCATAGACAGGAAATGCATAACAATGCACTCTTTCAATCACATTGTGAAGTTTTTAAATCATTTTTTGGGATAGTTTTCAGCACTTGTTATTGACGGAGACCGTAGAGAGACGACCGGAAATTATACAGCAATGAGAGGAGGAATGAGAATTGAATTCAAACATTAGAGGTTGCTTTTTCATTGCAAACAAATGAGGTGTGTTATGCCGCCTACCTTTCGGAACATCCTCCAAAGCCTTAAAATGCGCACTAGCTTGGTACAAAGCCAGGATGGTAAACAGTATATAAGCAACAGAACAACAGCTCAATCTCCCATGTCATTTCTGCCTAGTGCTCAACAGATACTGTGTTTGTGTGTGTGGATATTTAAATAAATGAGCATGCTGTGTTGGAGGAGAGTGTGAAGATTTCCGTGGAGTTGTCAGGCAGCAGTACGAAAGCTTTGCGCGCTCACTGCTGTTGTATCACGGGTCCAGAGACACTACGGCTGCAGCTCCAGCCTGTTTGAACAGCTGACACCTAAAGCAGAGACAAAAAACCTGGCTCCAGACAGCCTCATCGCTGAGAGCTGGGAATAGGTTGTGGATGTTTAAGTGTGTGTTTCAAGTATGCACTTGTATGTTTGTATATTTGTTCTTTATGGATGAACGAGAAGGCTACAGGGGCCCCCACGATATCTGCACACTTAAGCCATACTTAAAAATGTCTGAATGTTATTGCATATATATTTATATATAATTTTAGATATTACTTAAAGAAATGATGTCATTAATGACTCACCCTCATGTTGTTCCAAACCTTTAAGACCTCCGTTCATCTTTGGAACACAGTTTAAGATATTTTAGATTTAGTCCGAGAGCTTTCTGTCCCTCCATTGAAAATGTATGTACGGTATACTGTCCATGTCCAGAAAGGTAAGAAAAACATCATCAAAGTAGTCCATGTGACATCAGAGGGTCAGTTAGAATATATATATATAATAATAATGCATCCTTTTAATCCAAATTTTTATATTTATTAAAAATGGCAGGTTATGTGTTAACAGAGGCTTTGACCTCCACAGGAAAGCCTTGCGTCATGGAAGAGTGATTTTACAAGGTTGCTAGGTAGCAAAAAAAAAAAAAATTAGAACTTTGAGACATTCAAGATCTATTCATAGGGGTTGACAGATTTTAAACTCTTTTTTTCCTGCTTTTTACTCAGAAAATAGCATTGATGAGGCAAAATCATGCGGCTTTCATGTGTTCTACAGCTTCACAATATATCTGCTGATGGCTCAAACTGTGTTAATGTTTTGATTTATTGGTCCATGAAGGGCCATAAATACACAGCTGCTTTTAATTGCAGTTTTACAGATAAAGCCTTAAATCAATGCAGCACATATATACGTTACTCTGAGGCAGTCAAAGCCTGAGTGCAGGATAAGCATTAAATCACTGAATACCAAATATTGTTTTGCATCTTTAAATTCATGCATGATGTAAATCCGGATGCAATTCCTGTAGGTCTGGTTTGGTCCATGAAAATGAAAGCATATATCTGGCCTGTTATGGTAAAGATGTTGGGTTTAACTCATGCATGAGTTTGCGGATTGCATGCGTAATTCTGTTTTACCAGACACATACGAGTTTAAACATTTATCTGCAGACAGCTTTATTCATCTAACATCTTTTTACTGAATGTGTCATCTATGTGCTCGAGTTCTTTGAATCCATTCTGCAGATTTTCCTCCAGAATAAAGAGTGTAAATGCAAAAGAAAGTCTGCCGATTGTGTCTGAGCCTCCATCAGTTATGTGAAAGGGTAAAAGAGCTCTTATCTGTATGTTTTGACATATACGGCTCGTCATGAATTCTCTCTCTCTCAGTCTATGGTGGGTTGAGTTGAACTGAAAGGCTCATTCATACACAGTCACTGTGTGGCCATTCACTCCGTCCAGCTGTAAACAGACTCGCTGGCTTTTTTCACCCGCTGCACTGCTAATCTGTTGGATGGGACCCTCTCTCTTTCTCCTTCACTCTCTGACATGGCAAATAGGCTCTTGACACTAAGCCCTGGCACATATTTCATGATTCCATTAATGGGCCCAGTCAGCTTTGATAGAGAATGTGACATTATGTTTAGTTCAGGACCTTAAAGGAAAAGTTCACCCCAAAATGACAATTTTATCATAATTTACTCTTGTCTATGCTGTTTAAAGCCTCACATTTTTTTTCGTTCTTCAAATAAAGAGCAGAAATGCAAGGAAAAGGATGATGATTTATACGGTCAAGCTCCAAGAGGGACAAAAAAGTACCATGCAAGTTATTATGAAAGTTTTCGCAGTGGGACCATAGAAGAACCATTGTTGGTTCCACAAAAACTTTCTATGAAAAGTCTTTAAAATAATATTTTCTCAATCTTTTATTGTCATTGAAATAATCTGAAGAACCTTTTGATTCCATGGATGTTAAAGGTTCTTCATGGAACCAAAGTTTCAGAAAAAGAACTTTTATTTTGATACACAAGAATATAATGATGTTAAACCTGATGTGTGTGCATTTAAAGAGACACTTTTTGGATTTAAAATGATTAGCAGTTTTTACTTTTATAATTTTAATGTTTAATCTACTTTTAATTACTTTTGTTGGTTTTTATCATTGGATTGTATGAATCACCATCAACTCTCAGTGTTTCTAAAAACAGCAGCTTGGCTGTTCTGTCTAGTGTCTCATTTTGAATTTCAAAGAAAACTGAAAGTAATATGAGATTGAAATCATATGAGGGTGAGTAAATGGTTACAAAATGTTAATTTGGGGGTGAACTATTTCTTTTTGAATGTTTAGGACAATTCATTTGAGAAGTAATCTTTTAGCCTCTTTTTAAGCCTCCGCAAACGTTGATTGGGGCTCAGCTTGTAGGTTCTGCCTCATTTCACAAATCTCTAGTTGTTGAAAGGACTGTGATATCCAACTGCCACCAGATCATTTGCAGTTTACCGGTAAAAAATAACTGGTTTGCCACATCCCAGTATTTTTTTTTTTTTGTGTGTGTGTACTATTAGAATTAGAATTCAATTTTCTTTTTTATCTTTTAATTTTAATTTTAGTTTATGATTTGGTAAATTTGTAGTTCTTTTGTTATTTTTTATTATTATTAAATGTATTTGTGTTTCATTTTTAGTTTTATATTTATTTTATTAAACTTACACTTAATTCTATTTTCATTTATTTGCGAAGGCAACCTTTCAATTTTCTAATAAAAATAAAAACAATTTTCAAATAGTATAATTACAGTTAACAGTAACTACACTGCTACATCCATACTGATCTCAAAGACAGTGTGGAATATAACCTCAAGAGTAGCAACCATTACAGCCTGTTTACAGCCTGTTTCCTGTCAGATTTAATGTGCATCATCACAACCAGTTTGAGCCAATGATAGATGGAGTGAGTGCTTGAGAAATCTGTTTAAAAACTGTCCTTATGTTTGTAATTACATTGCTAGAGGCAGATTAATAACATACAGCATTATTACCGGTAGTAGCTTCATGTTGGTTCAACAGTAGCTTTAAAGGAATATTTCACCCAAAAATGAAAAGTTGCTGAAAATATACTTGCCACCAGGTCATCCAAGATGTAGATGAGTTTCTCTATTGGACAAGATTTGGAGAAATTTAGCATTACTCTTGCTCACCTGTGGATCCTCTACAGTGAATTTGTGCCGTCCGAATGAGAGTCCAATGGTTGATTAAAAACTCACATAAACCTTAAAATCCATAATATTCCTTCCTTCGGTGAAAATTTTCATTGCTGGTTGTTCTTTTACATGAAAATCTACCAACATATTTGGAACTGTTTTGCACTTATAAACAGTGCTTGATCTGTGAACATTTCTCTCCTGATTCAGACAATGTGACTTTCACTGGACAAAGCAATATTATGGATAGAGAGGACTTGTATTTTATCTGTAAGCAATGGTTTGTGGTTTAAAATATCTCAGTGATGGGGTTGTTTCTTACAGACTCTATACTTTTAACTTCACAAGTGGATTATTGTGATGTTTTGAGCAGCTGTTTCGACTCTCATTATGACGGCACCCATTCACTGCAGAGGATCCGTTGGTGAGCAAGTGATGCAATGCTAGATTTCTCCAGATCTGTTCTGATGAAGAAGCAAACTCATCTACATCATGGATGGCCTGAGGGTGAATAGATTTTCAGCAAATTGTCTTTTTTGGGTGAACTATTTCTTTAAGAGCAGGCAGCAGCTTCTGCCAGCTTACTGCAATGCCGGTGTACTGAAAACTTTGCCTGTGTTAGTGTTACTAGTGCCACTTACCTGCCTTAAACTAGTTTATAGTATGTAGTTTGAAGTATGTTATGTCACCTTATTAATATTCATGAGAATATAGCTGTCATTATGTTCATAACATCTCACCCCAATTTTCAGATCATTCTTACTGCACTAACCCTTTATAATTTTACTTCCAGTGTGATCTGCATATGATATGTGATCGGCATGCTATTCATATGCATCACTACACTCAAAGTATTAAATTCAGTCGTGTGAACTGCTTACCCAGCACTGAGGCACTTCCTGAAGCAGCCTTGCTTTGTAAATATAGTAAACTGTGTGTTCTCTCACCTTTACTATTTATTATTCTCAGTAAGTATTTCAATCTCTGCACTGAAGCGCCTCAAGCGGCTTTTGGATTTGCATATGGTAGATATCCAGCAACAGTTCACCTCAGTGTTTTTTGACCTCACAGCATCTGTTAGCTTGTGCATCTTCATTTCATAATAAAAACAGAATAGCAATCAAAAAGCAGTTTAGTTCAGACTGATGGGGAGTCATTGCAATTATATTTTAAAACAAGTTCTGCTCCTCAGGGGCTCGAGTCGTGACGGTAGCAAACAAGACGATTCAGTCTTCGTATTTGAACTTCAGTGTCCAGCTGATCCCTTAAGATTTAAATTTTATTATTTATTTTTTTGAAATTTAAATGTATAGTTTGCAAGTTAAAAAAAGGTGACCAGAAATCTGAAATGGAAATCAGGGACATTATAGTGATTCAGTGGTCATAACATCATTAAAATCTTACTTGTTATTAATAATGAATTGAAAAATGTAACCAATAAAATGTTTTATGTTTTGTAACTGGTTTTAATACAATAAATGTAAAAAAATTACACACACACACACACACACACACACATACACACACACACACACACACACACACATATATAAAATGTTTTAATATAATTCACCAAAAATCCCATCATGAAAAAAGGTAATTGGTAACATTTGAAAAAAGTAAACAGATAAACAAAGTTTAAAAGACTTTATAAATATTCAATACAAAAGTTAAAAAAAATGTATATGATAAACTGAATTCAACATATTTAACGTATTCTAACTATTTAATATTTTCATTTTCTGAATTATCTGAATATACTGCATATAGCAACATATTAAACAACTCTTTAGACATGTTATTGCATGTTTGCACTTTGGAAATGATTTTTTTAAGTGTAAAACACTGCTCACCCTAAGTTAAAATAATTGCTTACATATTGTATTTAATATCTGTAAAGTAAGTGTTATTACTGCAGAAAAATGACTGTTTTCAAATAGGTTTTCAAGAGACATGCACAATCTTACTCTTATGATTAATAATATTGCAACAAAGGTCATGCAGATGCCTTAAACTATGTTCTTTTTTCAGTTGAAGGTCATTAATCAGCTAAATCAAAAACAGATCTGGTATGCAACAGCATTTTTTTTTCATCCAATCAATTCCTGATGCATGAAATCAAGCCCCGTGTTAAGTATTCACGTACAAGGGAGTCAAATAAGTTTCAAAAGCCATTTCATGTTGAGTTTGAGCATAATGATGTTGAAAGAGGGAATATATTCTGTGCCTCTCAACCCCCCACTTTATTTTGGGTGGTATGGACAAGTGTGAGTTATGGATGTTAGGACCATTAAATGCTTAGCGGTAAATCCCGAGCTTCCTGCTGAGCCAAGGCTGGACGTTTCCCACAGGCAGACGCTGTGGATGCAGGATTTTTTTTCCGAGAGGACGGGCACTTTTTTGTTGGTATTAGAGGTGGAGGAGGCAGGGTTAAGAGTTAGCGAGGTGGAGTGGCGTTAAGCTGATGTGTTAAGGGGTGTGATTAGAAACAGAAGAGGTTTGGCCAGTGGCGAGCCAACCTGGAGTCAAATGTGTCAGTGCTGGTGCTTGTAAGGGAGGGTGATAAGAAGCGTTAACTGTTAAGGAGGTTAAGAGCAGACGAGGTTGGGTCACAGACTAGAGTAAATATAACAGTGGAAGGCAGCATTATCTTGGGCTGCTTCCAGACTCAGACATATTTCAGAAATGGAAATACTTTAACATGATTAACTGTGAAATATTGCAACAATGTGTTTGTACCATCATAAATATCTCAATTGTCAAGACTTCGCCTCGACAGGCCAATATGAGCAAATGTTTTTTGTTTTGGTGAAAAGATTATTGCTCTCTTCCAAAACCTTGGACTGCCTTGCTAGTATTCAGTCTGAAATGCAACATTGTAAGTGAAAGATTTGGAACATAACGTTCTTGTGTCATACAGATAGCGTTCGGGAGAATCAGGTCACTGCTGATTTCAACAGAGTTTGAATTTTAGCATATGTTGCTAATCAAATGATGTGGGACTCTAATAAGCACAAACACACATAGCACAGGCAAATATTTGTGACCTGCTCCATCATTTTAAATCACTTCTCAGTTCCTGAATGATTCCAGATAAGACTTGATTTAACCAAACTAGGACATTTATTTAAACATACATAAAGTAAAAATATAATGCATATACACTTTTCCCTTCAAAAAAGTTTCAGGTCAGTACAATATATGTTAGATTTTTTTTTTTTTAAGAAAAATGAATACTTTTATTCAGCAAGGATGGATTAAATTGATAAAAAATGACAGTTTCTGTTTTTAAAAAATGCTGTTCCTTTGAATATTCTGTTAAAGAATTCTGAATAAAAATAAAAATAAAGTTTCCAGAAAAATATTAATCAGCAAAAGCTTTTTTAATTTTTAATTTTGCTGAAAATTAAGCTTTGCATCACAGGATTGAAATATAAAACAGTTATTTAAAATGTAAATACTATTTATGTATACTTTAAAAAAAAAAATCAAATAAATGAACCCTTGGTGAACAAAACATTAAAAATAAAACTTATTCCAAACTTTTGACCTGTAGCGAACTAATTTAACCTTTTTACTGACTCTTGTGATACACTTGACATAACTTATAAACTGAGGCTTATAATACAACAATACCTCATAATGATAAACAGTTTTGAACAGTTTTTTGATACCTTTGAGTACTGAATTATTTTTATAATCAACATTAATTATATTCTCTCAACTATTTTTTCCCATTCAGGCAGCTCACTAGGTTTTGGAACAGAGCCCATGTCACCCCAAAACAAATATCCTATACTGTGGTAATCTGTTCTATGTCCAGGTACCCAAATAGATCAGGAACAGCTGCTAGCAGATCCTCATGTTTACCCAATTCCCATTCTCAAGGTCAGCCAGACCCATCTCAGAATTCCTCAACAGGATTTTCTCCCAACACGTCACCCGAGCTCTGTGAACACAGCTCACGGGGTGGTCATCAATGCTGGCGGGAACTGTTGACTTTAGGGTTATTGTCTTATAACCTCTTTTTATTGTTTTGTCAGAACCTCAGCAGTGCACAGAAGCCATCAATCAAGCTGGATTATTGGCTGGTTGTGGAGTCGATTATGTTAGCCTGTTTCACCACTGAATAAAAAAAGTAATTCCAACTTTTTATTTCACAATTCAGATTTTTCCCCCCTCCCAATTGCGAGTAAACATCATGTAATTCTGACTTCCTTCTCAGAATTGCATGATATAAATGAGCAGTTTTTATTTTATTTTTTTCATAAAATTGCGAGATATAAACTCCCAGTTGTCACATATAAAGTGAGAATATTATAATAAAAAGTCACAAATGTGTTTATAAAGTCAAAATTGCTAGACGTAAACTTGAAATTCTGAGATATAAAGAATAAATATAACGTTTATATCTCGCAAGTTCTGACTTTATAACAAGCAACTGTGAGTTTTAAAGTCAAAATTGTGAGATATTAACATTAAACAATATTTTCCTCAGAATTGGTAATTTATAACTTGCAATGCCGAGTTTATAGTCCACAATAAAAAAAAAGAAAAAAAAAAGAAGGGAGAATTGCAAGGAAATGTCAGAATTACAAAAAAAAAGTTAAGAATTGCGAGATATACTTTATATCCTAAAATTCTGACTTTATAACTCATAATTGCAAGTTTATATCTCACAATTCTGATAAAAATATTGAGAATTGAGATATATAAACTCGCATTTGCAAGAAAAAAGTTGAAATTGGGTGAAAGTCTGAATTGCAAGATATAAATTATTGTGAGAAGAGTTCATAATTAGATAAAAAAAGGTAATAATTGAGATAAAAAATGTCATTTTTTTATTCAGTGGCAGAAACATACTAACATTAGACTTTTAGAAATTAATATATGTATTTGCTTATTGCTCAATAATGGTTAGTTCCTTCTCCAGTTGTCTGCTTTTGTTTACACATCTCAGTGTGAAGCAGCTGATGCCATCAAGTGCCTCCTAATTGTTTTTGGAAGCAAGTTGTGTGTAATTGCCTTGTAAGTATGTAAGTTTATGTATGTTTAGATATGTGAATGAGTGTTTGGCAACTGCCAAGCTGTACCTTAGTTACCCAGAAACACTTGCTGGCTTGCTTCAGGCACATCTGTCACAGGTGTCGGGTTGATAAAAGTGTTACCATGACATGAACCTCCATCCTCTTGAGCTCTTGCTTATTAAAGTGCTTTCAGAAGATAACAGAGATCAACAGACAGTTGGAACAAGCCAAAAAAGGACAATCTTGCTGTACGACCAATGACAGTGTCAAAATAAGGATGGCTGGTACTAGAGGTGTGTGATAATATTGTAATTTTTGTTTTAACAGTGTGGAAGCTGACATTATCAGGTATGACACTCATTTTGCAGAAAATTGTCAAAACACACTATATATGGGGGCAAAAATACCTCTCTTTGTGTTTTTGACTTATAGTTCTATATGAAATAGATCGGCAATATCACATGTGCAAGCCTGCTGTTTTTCCCAAATATCAGCATGATAAAAAAATTTTGTTGTATTGTTTTAATACAGCAGTTCAATAAACAGCTATGTTTTGGGTTGTTCTCCAAAAAACACCCAGTGATGTTTTGTTCCTGAATGAATGAATCAATGATTCAGTTATTCACTCGTAAAGACAGTCACTTGGTGACGGGACGTGATGTCTCCGTTTCCTCCTTCAGGGAACCAGGGTTACCATGCGTAACCTAGACATTCCCTTTCAGTTCGAATTGGGATCCCTACCAAAGCGCCATGGGTGCCACCTCTTCCAGTGCCTTGTGTGAGCCGCCTGCACCCCTATTTGGGGTAGGCCGGTGCTCGGAAACAAGTAGTTCCACTCACCATTGTCAAAGCACTACTTCACTGAGTGAGATTGGTTAACACTGGGAAAATTTAACCGTTCCACTGGGAACAGGGATGCTGCGGAAGCCCCATTCTTCCCGAATAAGCAAATACACCATTTAGCATCTGTTGTATATCAGGTATATATGGAGAAATCGGAGGGGATTATAACCCTCTTGGAAAGGCAGACGTCTGCCGAGGAAACACAGGCTCTAAGGCTATACCATAGACTATATACACATGAGTACCGCTTAGGTCTCAGTATGAAACCCAGCCTTCCACGGTTCTCACAAATTCATCATGAAGGCCTGACGATGGACATTCCGCCATGTCCAGCTGCCGAAGGTAATGGAGGATCTCAACAGGGTCTACAGAACGGACACTCCGGAGCAGTTTTAGCAAACTGACATGAACTGGGCCTCTCTGTGCCACTACCCATTTGAGGTGTGAACACAGGAGGATACAGTCTGCAGCTCTACAAATATCTGTCAGCGAGGCACCACAAGCAATCGCCCAGGAGGATGCAACACTTCTAGTTCAGTGAGCTTGCAACTTGAACGGAATGGCACACCCTGTGCCTGAAAAGCCAGGGTGATGGCATCCACAATCAACAGAGATGGCATTCCCTTTCTGCCAGTCTCCGTAACAGACAAAGAGTAAGTCTGAGGTTCTGAAGCTTGGTGTCTGGTCTACTTAGCAGAGCAAAGCCAGGGCTGGGTCTGCCTCCTCCGGGGGCAGCGCTTGCAGATTCACCACTTGGTCTTTGAATGGTGTAATGGGAACCTTGGGCATGTAGAAGGACTGGGGCCCCAGGATTACCTGGGAGTCAGCCATCCCAAACTCTAGGCACAAATTGTTGACCGAAAATGCATGCAGGTCCCCTACCCTCTTGCTCAGAGAGCTCTCCCTCCAATGCAGTGATTGGCATCTGGTCATCGGGAAGAGCACCAAAGGATAATGCTGGTACGCTCTTTGAAGAGGGCCCAGCTCATTCCTTTGGCTGCTCAATTGGATCGGAGTACTAGAAGAGCAGTGGGTTCCCGAGGGTTGGTTACCTAAGGGGTTTGCTACTGCTGTGATCCTCAAAACCACCTGTGCCACTGCTGGATGTAGTTCTCACCTGTCGGACTCCAGGACAAGCCTTAGATCATGGCAGCGGCAATGGCAACGGAGCTCCGTCTCCCTTGAGGAAATGGAGCCTGGTCAGCAGCTCTGAGACGGTGAAACAGAATCTTTAAAAAGATGATCCGTCGTTAAGCTCGTAGCTCACTGAAGAAATTTGGATGGAGCAGAATGATGTTGTCGCTCAGCTCCAAAGCGAAAAGCTGGTATGCATTGCATCTGCCGCCTTATTATACTCACGCGTGATCAGCAGCATCTGGATGCAATAATTGCATGCCAATGTGCATTGGCTCATTTCGATTTGATATCCCAATCTGTCGGTCACCGACGTGACGTTGAGTGTGACCGACTGAAAGGGAACTGCATTTATTTATTTAATTATATTGCAGATTGTGTTATTTGACAAAAATTATTGCCATATTGATTTTATTCTGTATTATTGTGTAGACCTAATTAAGTGAACAACTCGATTCTCTCTTCAAATCTCAATATTGATCCATTGCTCAATAGAATTGAGTACCTGTGAGATGGACATTCATGGGTTGGAGGTAAGAACTTGAGGACAATGTGAACAAAAGTGTTCTTGTGCTTCATGACTTCTAAGTGATGGAAGGCCTGCTTTCATAATGAGATCAAAGATCTGGCACCTTCATCTAACACCTGCATTTGCTAAAACATTCAGCCTGAGGGTAGTACCAGCAGAACAGATCAGTGCCAGTGGCTAATGAAAGCACACAATGAACTCCATTAACTTTGTACTTTGGTATTTAGACTTCAAATTAAACTTTGTATTCCAGTTGACTGGGATGTTGTGGACTAATTTCGATGTGTATAATATTGCAGAATCACGACACTTTGGTTGGCAGTAGCCTGAAGTTTGCAACTCTGGGTTGCTTTTTGTTCCCAAGAATGAGCCACATTTAATCATATTAATCCCTGCATATACCAACTCGCTTTTGGTACGAGAAAAGCAGTCACCAAGGACATCAAAGTATGGCCATAGGGAGCAAGCTCAACGCTGCAGGACAGTTTTGCTTCTGCTGACTGGAATATGTTCAAAGAGGCTGCTACATGCTGAGATTACACTGATGAATATGCATTATCCATCAGCAGGTGGGTAGATGATGTTATCACCAGAACTATCACTGCATGTCACTAATAAAGGCTCTGGTGTATACTGACTTTCCTGGTCCAGTGTTTACACCACCGCTTTTCACTGGTGAAGCATTGTTGCTGTCTTGCTGGAAATTCTCACTCTAAAAAACACTGTGTTAAAAACAACCCAATTTCGGTTGTTATTAACCCTGAGTTTCACTCATAGCCAAAATATACTGCGACTGCCTTTATAACCTGTCCAAAAACAAACAGTAAACATAAAATAAAATTGAATGATATACAGCACAGTAACGATTTTATAGATAGAATAAAATGTATACAAACCTGTATTTTACTGACGAATGTATCAATTCGATGGGGCTTAGAACTGATCTCTCCAGAAGAGAACGCAAAATCCCTGCAATAAATAACTCAACTGCTGGGTTATGTCTGACCCATGATATGAGTAATACAAAATCAACCCAAACACTGGGTTGTTACAGGAGCTGGGTAACACAAAAACTACCCAAACATTGAAAAAATAACTCAAACAAGTAACCCAAAAGGCTAAACCCATCATTTGGGTTTAAAAAATAACCCAGGATTTTTAAAGTGCAGAATCAGGCAAAAGAAGTAAACAGTTGTGACTGTGAATCAAATGTTCCCATAGCCAGTTATTGATTCACATTCTTTTGATGAAACACCTCAGCATCTGACTCACTTTTTGAATTCCAAGTCTAAAATGAAGGAAGTTTTAAATATAGTTGATATGTTCATATATTTGTATGTACACTACTGTTCAAAAGATTGGGGTCAATAAGAGGTCTGCATTTGTTTGATAAAAAATAAATTCATATTTTAAAATATGATTACTATTTAATAATAATATTTTGTTTTCTGTTCGAAAATATTTAAAAATGTAATTTATTAAAGTGATGCAAAGCAGAATTCTTCAGTGTCACATGATCCTACACAAATATGCTGATTGGCTGATCAAGTAATTTTTTTTCTATTGTTATTATATATTAAAAACAATTGTTCTTTGGAAATTTTGATTTTTTTTTTGTTTTGTAGATTCTTTGATGTATAGAAAGTTCAAAAGAACAGCATTTCAAAAATCTTAACGTAATCTTAACACAAATTTTAACATAAAAGTCTTTATTGTCACTTTTGATGAATTCAGTGCATCCTTGCTAAAGTTTTTTTTTTATTTTTTAAATCTAAATCTATACATATGTAATGCATTCATATATATATATATATATGATATATTGAGTTTAAAGAAATCTAAATTTGAATTGTGCTTTGATTAAAAAAAAAAAAAAAAAGTTAGGTTTCTTTTATGACTCACTATGCGTCTACATTTCTATAGCTTCTGCCAATAGTAAAAAAAAAAAAACTCTGAAAGCTTTTATGTGACGTCAGGGACATTATATTATTGTCTTACAAGAGGCATGTGACCCAAATTGTTGTTGACGCTTTTTCCAAAGGATTTAAAGCCAGGATGCTTTTACCACCCCATAGACACTGCTCAGAGTAAATGATGAATCTTCATTGTCCCACTGACTTCAGAGCTGAGGAATGTTCGAGTGACCAGATGTTAACCTGGCCCTGTTTTAACGAAGCTCTCTTTCTGGAAGTTATGATCCAGGATTAGGTCTTCCTCTGACTGTACCGATCCTTGGCACCGAGCGCTGAAAGTCAAAAGCTTATCTAGGGTTAGTCCGGTCTGAGAAAAGCACTGGCCTGCTGCCATAAACCCAGAGACCAGCCAGAGTTTTCTCCACATTGTTGAGTAGACTCACTCTGACAGCGCCGTGACATTCCTTCGCTCAAAGCCTTTCGTTTCCAATCTTTGAAGTTAGAACTCTCGGTGCGGCCGTCGACTTAGTGCTTTACTTATTTGGCACTTATGCCCTGCTGAGACAATGTATCTACAGTTCCCTAATAGAGTGCCTGATGAAACATCTTCTGGCACATAAAAACACGCACACCTGTGCCGGCTCTTGCAAATGCCAGTGGAAGGGAGCGGAGCCTTTAGTAATGAGCTTGTTTGTGGCTCTAAGTTGAAAGAAACCCAGTATGGTTACTCACACTTTGCCTGATGTTCAAGTCGAATCAAAATCAGGGCAAATTACAGAATGAGTTAAGAGCCGTTCACAGCAAGGAAGAGAGCGCTGAGCATAAAGTTTAATTTAAACATTCCAAATCTATTGTTGGAATCTCTTTTAGATTTATTTTTTCTTGGTGATGTACGATAAAAGCATCAACCAATCAGAATCCACTCAGCATTAAAGTTCTATACCATTTAGAAACTTATGACTTTATCATCTTGTGGTGTGGATGCTAATATAGTAAGTATATAGGATATTGGATTTTTGCAGATATGTTTCAGTATGCTTAACTATAACAATAAATGTGAAGTTTTAAAAGCTAACTATATGAGAACTTTTTATTTAAAATTAGAATTCTGTTAGAATAGGTAAGTCCACACCACAGCTACGCTCCCTGGCCAAAAAGAAAAGTCTCACACATTAGACTGCCTTTAGCTTTGATTACAGTGTGTATTTGTTGTGGCATTGTCCCAGCAACCATTTATTTTCATCAAGAGTTGCATTTATTCTTGTATTGACAATGGCAAAGTCAAACCCTTCTTCAAAGTGCACTCCATCACATCCCAAACACTTTCAACATGGTTAAGGTCACGACTCTGCGGTGACCAATTCACGTGTATAAATTATTTCATATGCTCCCTGAATAGGTTCACAGTTTGAGCTCAGTGAATCCTGGCATTGTCATCCTGGGATACGGACATGGGTATCTCTTCAGACATGGTTGCTTAAGAAATGAAGAGATATACACTGCATCAGTTAGAATTAAAAGAATTGTAACCAAACATAATAATCACTGTAACCAAGATCCAACCATAAACATTGCTTGTTTAAATCCAAACAGTAACTTTTTGTTGATTAAAAAATACTAACAGCCAATCAGAATCAACCTGTTTTTAAAGAAATCGAGCATTTAAAGAGGCAGATGATGAAACTGCAGCACACACTTATAATAAACACTACTTTATTGTTTCTTGGTGCGGACACTATTATAGTTATCGTTATCTTTATTGTTATCGTTCTTAGTGTGAATAGGCCTTTAAACTGATTTAGAGGCAGCCATCCAAGTACTTTCTCTTAAAATAAAGAAAAGACTTAGCATTAAGCCTATTAAAATCTGATTTGTGTATAGAAACAGAGGTGGCTTTTATGAAAGGAGTTTGAAGCCCTCTTCCACTGAAATAAATTTTTTTTTTGTTTAGGGCACTTAAAGGATCGTATGTCGGACTGTGAACATCCTCGCAGTGCTTTTTTTGCAGCTCCCTTTGGTTTCTATTCTTGGTTATGAAATGAAAGTCATTCCTGTTAGCCATATTATTTTTGCTCTGTCAGGGCTGTTTCCTGTGAGAGATGATGAGAGATGGCTGAGCTGCTCCACTCTTTTCTTTGCTCGCACGTACAGGAGGGAGTTTGTTGTCGTAAGTCTGTGTGGGCCCCTGTGAGGTACCTTGGGGCCTCATAGGGAATTTATTGGAGTAGATGTCCCCTGCTAACACAGTCAGCACCTGAAGGATTTGTGTGTGTGTGTGTGTGTGTGTGTGTGAGAGAGTGCACTCCTGTATGCTCGATGATGGCGGGGTGTTTACAGGGGGGCAGAGGGACAGGAGAGGCGACACATGAGACTTGTTTAGGCTGCGAGGAGCCCAGACTGAACTGTGTGTTTGGAGACAGACTGCAGAAACCTACATGACAAACAAAAACTTAAACACATTTCACACACACAAAAACACATTGATTGTGATCGACAAAAACAGAGAGTATCATCTTTATTTTAACTTTGAATTGATTTATTATGTAATAAGATCTTTAGATCTTTAGGTTATAATAATATAAAAAATTCAAATCCAGATTTTGATTTTAAAAGATTTATTATAACATTTTATTAATTTTTCCCCCAAAATTCAATAAATCCATGATACTTAAATGCAACAAATCCATTGAATCAATATGAAAGTTTTTTTTTTTTAATATCGAAACTGATAAAAATACACAACATAGTAAGTTGATCCACATATGACAGCCTCTGAACTTGGTCAATACTAATCTTATATACAGGCACTGGACTAAACATACATTCATCACGCAACGCTTCCAAAATGAATTCAATGGGTCATCTTGTTAATTCTATATATTAATTACAGCTATAACAGAACATTTCATCATGAACAAGAACATGAACAATATCACATTAGACCACAGAAATTACAAAATGACATTTCCCTTACTTTCAATTTCCAAAAGTGCATTCATCTTTTCCATGTTACATTCATTTAGTTGACTATTGCTATGTGCTGTATTAACAAAAACATAAATGGAATTAATACTAACACTAACACAAGCTACGCAATATTCGCATGTCAGTGATCTACAGCTCTGTGTATTAAATGCTTCTGAATAATTTCTATTTGAAAGCATGTGATGGAGATTTACCGGTAATATTAATCACAGAATCGGCTTTAAAGAGATGCACATGAAAAATCATAAGCTATTTATTGTGCAGCCCTCGATTGTAGATTCAAACTGAAGGCATCAAAACTATGAATTAACACATGTGGAATTATATATGGAATTATAAACAAAAAAACAAAAAAGTGTGGAACAACTGAAAATATTCTAGGTTCTTCAAAGTAGCCACCTTTTGCTTTTATTACTGCTTTGCACACTCTTGGCACTCTCTTGATGAGCTTCAAGAGGTAGTCACCTGAAATGGTCTTCCAACAGTCTTGAAGGAGTTCCCCGAGAGATGCTTAGCACTTGTTGACCCTTTTACCTTCTGTCTGCGGTCCAGCTCACCCCTAAACCATCTCGATTGGGTTCAGGTCCGGTGACTGTGGAGACCAGGTCATCTGGTGCAGCACCCCATCACTCTCCTTCTTGCTCAAATAGCCCTCGATGCCTTCAGTGTGACTCTACAATTTTCATAGTCATGAAAATAAAGAAAACTCTTTAAATGAGAAGGTGTGTCCAAACTTTTGGTCTGTACTGTAGATACATATGTATATATGTGTGTGTGTGATATGCAGTAACATTTTGTTTTAAGGTGTCCTTTTTATGCGTTACATGCTTACTATTATAATAACACTTAATTATGCGTAATTGCAAGTAAACCTAAGCCAAGTTTTCTCAAAATAATTTAATTAAATCATTTTAAATTTGTTGTCAATGTTTATTTATATAGAGTTATTTGAGGGGAAAATAGTGATGCTGTAGTTGATGGCTGTGTATAAATAGTTTTGACAGTGTTGCTCAGTTCAGAAATAGATGTTTCCAATTACTGCATTCTGCATATGAGGAAACAATAAATATTCAAAATTAATTCAATCATTTATGGTTGCAAAACTTATGTTGAACTAATGAACTTCCTCTATGTTGCGAGACTGAATCTCGAGCCAGTTCTACTGAATTTTGTCCAGGCCTCACACACACACACACACACACACACACACACACATATGGATAGCAGGACTGTTAATCCAGGCTTGTCAGTGAAAGTCTGTGTCCTGATGAAAGCGGCTCCTCTGACCATGTGCCAAACTCTGCTGCTCTTTAGGGCGTAGGTGCTTGGAGAAGTAGTCAGCCTCACACACAGACACTCCCTGGGCTCAGGTACAAAATTAGATTCACTTTTGATACCTGGTACATTTTGTTTTGAAGCTCCAAGCACTTGTAAATAGTTCCCCTTTTAATGAGCAGGGAGGGGAAAAAAGCTTTTCAGGAGCTAACTGTGATTTTATAACCTCCTTAACTTCCATAAATTGTTTATAAGTGTGTCACCAGGCTGTTCTGAGAAAGCCGTCGGCCTAGCATTAGCACTGTAAACACATGGTAGCCTACTTCAAATTGGTCTGAACGATTCAGGATTTGGTTCATGTGCTGCAGCTAATCTTTCTCAATAAACTTCTAAGGCGAAGGGAATTTCAGCTCTAACAAACCAGAGCTGCTTTCTCTTCTGTGGGCTTCTTACTGTCTCACAATGGACTTTTGACACACTATCGGTTACATTTTCTTTTATTTTTCCATGCTGTAGTCTTTTATCTCCTATTAGTTTGGGGGATGTCAGAGATGGATAGCAGCTGGCAGGTTTTGAGTTTCATTTTATGAGTCAGGATGACTACTAGATATATGTGCAAATATGCTTAGCTCATGAATATTAATTAGGTCATATTGAAGTGTGACACTGATAACATTTAAAACATCTTTTGTATGCTTACAATACATTATGGTTTCTCAAAAATGTAAGCTGAAGGCTCCTACATGATGTCCACAGTAATTTAAAAAGTTTAATGTGGTTGTTGTGGTCTTGGTTTACAGGGAGCAGCGAGCCAGACGCAGAGTGCTTACTTCCTCCCTGAATTTGCACTTTCTCCACAAGGAAGCTTTCTGGAAGACACAACAGGAGAGCAGTATCTCACCTACCGCTATGATGACCAGGTCAGAAACACAGCAGCACACGCTCAGTACTCATCTGTTGAAATGATTTGTATGAATTAAACCCGAGTCGCACATGCCACTTCCTTTTGTGGTGATTTAATTGCACATCCTACAACTGCTGCTCCAGAATGATCATGGGTCACTAGCTTCTTGAATTTAATACTATCTAATAGGCTCTGTCTACTAGCTGTCTACTAGCATTGGGTAAAATAAAACATTTTTAATTAGGTTTAACATTTCTTTATCAATATTATTCAGTGTTGAATGAAAGGTATGAGTTTAATTACTTTTATTATGATATATTACTATGCTTCCTATTAATTATCACTAATTATGCTTTGGAACAATCAGTATGTTGAAAACGCACCTATGATGCTGTCGGTAGGTAGATAGCTCACTAGGTTTTGGATCAGATCTATAAATTAGTTATTAGAATTGCATGACTTTTTTTTAATAGAAAAGTGAACTTGGTGTATGATTGAATGAGTCAGCAATAACATTTTTTAACAATTATATTTTAATGCAACTTTTTCATTGGCCAGGTTAGAATCAACTTTTTATAATTTACATTTTATTTTGATGCAGAATAGATAAATGCAATTTATTAAAGTCTATTGTACATTTATATAAAACATACATTTTTTATACAGTATTGCTCAAATGTTTGGGGTCAGAAAGATTGATTAAATTAAACATTAAAAATGTATACTGAATTTCAGATTAATCCTGTTCTACTGAACTTTCTGTTCTTCAAAAAATCCTGAATTAATTGCATCAAAGTTTCCACAAAAAACAGTAAGTTTCAAATTTAAGTGTTACATTCAAATTACATTTGAAACTATATAAGAAAAAAAGTATTTGGAATTGTAATAATATTTCACTATATAGCAAATTTTAATGTATTTTGGATCAAATAAATGCAGTCTTGGTGAGCTTAAGATACTTTTTTCTAAATCATCAACAATAATGGATTTAATATACCTTTGTATTAAGCTGTATTTTAGCTTTTAGCTTTATTGACCAATCAGAATCCAGGGCCAGAAGTATTCTTTTTGAAATAGTGAAAGAGTTACAAAATATGGGAGCACAAGAGCTGTCGATAATGTAGATTTTGATTTGTTCAGAAATCACAGATATAATATATACCTTCAGTGACAGGCGCTGTGTTAGCGGTGGTTCTTTGGGACTCTGCTGTTGGCCTATTTCCTCTCGGTACGATCAGTTAAGACTTTGAGATCAGCCTCTCGGCTTAAGGGGAATTTGGGCCAGGCCTTCTCGGTAAACCCTCTGTATCAAGAAAGTCCAGGTAAACCTGAAGTTTATAGGAATTATAAAGCTCTGCTTGACTGTTTTCTTTCGAGTGCTTGCCCTGGGATCCATTAACCCAGACACACTGTGTGCCATCCGACTGTTTTGGGGCCTGTTATGGAAACCTTGCTTTGTGTCAGTCCAGCACTTATGTCTGTTTCCAGGCCAGTTGTTATGTTTGTGACGTGTTGGCATGCATGTCAAGGATGGCTTTTATTATGGTGATTTAATACAGGAATGTGACGGTGGCTCGGCAACCATGCAAACACATGCTCTTCCTGTTGTTAGGATGAACTTCCAGGCATTTCTGCACACATGAGCTTGTACTAATGTACTGCTGTTGTATATCAATGCTGATAGGTGTGTGAGTGGGTCTGTGTGTGTGCAAAAAAAAATCTCAATGGCTGTATTTGCAATTGCATTCTACCATACTGCTCTTGCTTATGCTGTGTGCATATATTGTATGTTAATTTATATTTTTCAACTTCCTCAAGTTGATCAATTTGGCATGGATTTCAGTAGTTTGGCTTTAGTTTCCCCCCAGAGTTTAGTTTCAGTATAATTGCACATTTGTATCATTTAAAAATGATTTATGTCGTTGCATCGCAGTTGGGTTGTAAATGTTCCAGTTATAGAACATAATGTATACAAATAATTTAATAAAAATCAATTAATTTATAGCCATTTTTATTTTCTTACCTTTGGAAAGATTAATATGATTTTAATTGATCAAAAAGAGACCAGTTTGGATTTTAGAACTAAAAATAAAGAATTTTCATTTGAATTGCGTCACACATGTTGGTTTGTAAATCAAAGTGCACGACGAAGAAGATATCAAAATAGTTCTTTTAATTATCCACAGGAACGAAAGGGCACAATCAAACACAAATTCAAATCATCAAACATCAATAACAGACAAAGCAAAAATGGAGAACAAAGATTTTTAAATACTGGGAACACAATCAGTGGGAAACAGAAACAGGTGTGGGGTTAATTAATAAACTAAACAAGAAAAGGAACATGACCAAATAAGGAACTCAGTAAGAACAGAAGTCAATACTGTGACAAATTGTGTGCGACAAATCATGTCTTATCAAATAAAGAATACATTTTTTTTTTTTTACAAATTACATTCACCAGTGTTAAAACTTTACTGGGAACAAAAGGTAGTTGTTTAAGAAAGGTCTATTTGTTCATTGTCATTTTGTCATTTTAATATTGCTTTTTACTTTGTACTATTATAATATTCATTCATATTTTGAATTCGAATTTGAATCTCTTAGTTTTTACATTTTCATTGTAGTTTTGTTGTGTTTTATATATATATATATATATATATATATATATATATATATATATATATATATATATATATATATATATATATATATATATATATATATATATATATATATATATATATATATATATATATATATGTATTCTTTAGCTTTTTTTTTAGGTTTGAATTTTTAGTACTTCAACTTAAATTTATTTATCTTAGTAAGTTGCCAAAATATATATATATAATATAATAATAATATATAAGATATTAAATATATATATACAGTTTTTGCTTTAATTATTATAAACATCACCGGTTTCACATAGTATTTTAACAGTATACAGTTCCCAATGATTTCAACACAGTTTCCATTCTTAGGCAGACACCGAAAATGGCTGTACTGAAAAAAGGGTCCCATTTCTGCCCATTATGGTAGAATAAAGTCTTTTATACTGACTGATGTTTCATATTTAGAATGTGTCAAAAGATGTGAAACCTTTCCAGTCATCCCGTCTGCAAGGTAGAGGGCTCTTCTTACAAAAGAAAATGCCACCGGCCCCAGTGCTGCGTCTCTCCAGTAAGTCGTCTCTCTTGCCAGAAAGAAGGTGGATACCATCCAGGCCTGTGCCTGCTGAGGTTAGCCACAGATGGAGGGCTTTCCCCTACAGACACGGGGCTTAAACTAATAGATAATGCACATGTTCCCTGCGGGCATCTCTCCGGCCAGCCGAAGCGCCTGACAGACAGGCCCATAGTATAAAGCAGCTTTCCTCCTAGAGCCCTGTAAAGCATATCTAATGGTTTTTTGTGTTGCGCTACCTGCTTGAGACTTTGAGTTTAGCCAGCTGGAGTTTTTTGGCTATGAGCAGCATGCTAGTGCCAGTGTTTCCACTTACAGTCAGTCCAGTCCTTTCTAAAATAAGTTCTCGTTTGAAAAGACGTGACACTGTGCAGGCAGAAGACGGATTTTAAATGGATGGGTTCGGATTGTGTTGATTAATTTAGGTCAAGGAGCAAGCTACGGTCAGGGCGATTTGAACGTCTGGGTTTGAGAAGGTGTTCACCTTGAGAAAGCAAGTGCCAGGTTTCATCTTTGAGGTCTTTGATGGGGTATTTGTAAAACTGGCCCCCATCTGTTGCATGCCGATGTACTTGGATGGAGATTTTAATTGGGAGAGTCAGGCTCAGCAGGACTAAAAGCACTTGCATACTAACTACCTCTGAAGTGAACTATGATGAAGAAAGCAGGAGGGTGTTGGATTTGAGCTGTAAAAAGTATGAGATGCCTTTAATAGTTGGTTTATGCTTTATGTATTTGTAGCTAGATGGTGAAGAGGTGTTATGCATCATAGCTATACCTATATTTTGTGGTTTACCACAACTGAAACTGTATTGACCAATTAGCATCCAAATGGACATTTCAGCATTTCGATGTGTAGACATGGAGCATTAAAGGAATAACTCACCCAAAAATAAACATTTGCTGAAAATACACCCACCCTCAGGCCAAAATGTAGGTGAGTTTGTTTCTTCAGAATCAATCACCAAAAGAATCAGTTCGGTTCAGACGCTCTGTGTGTCGGTCTGCTTCACGCTGAATCACACATGCGCAGTATCATCAGCTCCTAGTTCACGAATAGGACGCATCTGACAGAAATGGTTCTTGACTCGTGAACGAGTCATTATCTCATTATTCATCTTCAGTTCTCTCTTCACAGCAGTTCAGTCAGTGTACTGTTTGAGTGCATGCATTACTCCGGGATATTGGTTTGTTTGAACTCCGAGGGAGTGTCAGCCACATTAAAAAAGTTAACAGCTTAAGTCATTTGTGGATTAATGTGTATTGGAGACGCGAGGGTGAGGGTAAGTTATTAATGACTTATTTTGCTATCTGTTAACCCTTTAACAGATTTTAACACTCTATGGCTTTCTTTTTTCTATGGAAGGCAAAAGAAGATCATTTGAAGAAATTATGGTTTCCAAAACACTGGTCCCATTAAGTGCTCAAATATTTTTTGGGGCCACTGTATGTTTTTTTTGTTAGTCTGTCATTAACAATCTAAAAATCTAAACTGACTTTCAACATCCCACAATAATATGTCAATTAAGATGCATGTGATACAAATACAAAAACATAATGTCTCACAACATCTCGGGTTGATATTTGACTTGCATTTAGAAACATTATTTTGGGCACTTTTGATTTCATAGTGAAGCAAATGCAATTGAAAAGCTCATTATATGCATGTCTAAGCACAATTTTGAATATGTAGTAATTTGTTGTTTTAGTTTTATACATATCTAGGTTTTGATTTGATTTGCAAAATCACTTCTAAAATATCTCAATGGTTGGTGAAATTGAGCAATTACTAGCCAATGTGGCTGGCACAAAAAAGTTAATTTCCTTCGCTGGTTTAAATGCAATATAATCCTATGTGATGGACAGAAGCTTTGTGGGTCCTCTATTAGCGTCACACACTTGTGGTTCTCGGATCAGTTCCAAACAGCCCTCAATTCCCAGAATGCACCTAGTAATAATCTGGAGTCTCGTTACATGCAGTGCCTTGCTGCAAAAGAAGTGATGCACACCTCATATACGGCCATCATTAAAGAGTCATTTCATACTCTGCCGAAATGAGTCTCAATCAATGGATGCTTTTGTCTGTAAGTGTAGATGAGCTGTAGTCTATCCATCTATCCATCTATCTATCTATCCATCTATCTATCTATCTATCTATCTGTCATCCATCTATTGTTTCTTCTATTGTTCTATCGTTCTGTTGTTATATCTGTCTGTCTATCTGTCTTTTAGACAACCCTTGGATTCTGAAGTTTGTATGTTTTATAAAACATTAAAAAATTCCATGATATTTAAAAATGTATCGAAAGTCTGTAGCCCCTTTGACTCTATATTTGTAAATAACAGGCAAGTGAAGCATTTGATTACGCAGCACTTTGGTATTTAGTACAGAATTTTCTCTCAACTTTGTGTGTGTGTGTGTGTGTAAATGTACATGCCGAGCTGCTCCTAATTGTCTTCAATTAAAGCCTGAATTCTTTCCAACTGCTAAAAAACACGTTTCATCACCCCACTGCCTGCTAATGCTTATAAGGCCTTTTTATGCAATGACACCCTTGATCTATTTTTAATGTGGCATTTCCATAAATTCGCATCTCTGAAATGCCGCTTTTGACTTTCAGGTCCTCGTGCCAAAAAGGATGTTAGTAATGCCAAAGTTGGGATGCTAATCAAGACTCTCTTAGTTGTATGGGACATCTAGTGTTTTACCCTGAGCTCTTTCAGTCGAGGCTTGTGTGAAGTTCCATTTGCCTAATCCTCAGAGACGCCTGACAAGATGTGGCTCAGTCAGAGGCTAATGCTTGACATTTGAAATTAGATCACAATGCATGCGATCAAGTTCAACGTGATATGCAGATATTAGCTGCAGATGTTTTATTATCAAAGGATTTAGTGCTGTGGAGACATAAAACAAGGGCTTAATGAGGTTGATGCTGGACACATTGACAAGAACAAGGATGGGTCGGTAAGATTTTAATTTTGTAAGATTCCGGTAAGGAATTAATACTTTTATTCAGCGAGGATGCATTAAATTAATCAAATAAGACATTTATAATCATAACAAAAAGTTATATTTGGCATAAATGCTGTTCTTTCCAATTAATCGAAGAATCTTGAAAAAAAAGTCACAAAAATATGAAGCATCACAAACTGATCAAAAATCATGTTTGACATTAGTCTTCTGTTTTGACTGAACTTTGCCTCTGAGGAAAATACTAAGCAAAAACGTGTCCTCAGCTACCCTCACAAAGTTCAACATGAACTGCAACATGACGACCAAACCTCCTGTCTGAAATGAAATAGTTTTTAGTGAAAGACGTTTCATTCATTGTTGCCAAGCCGCTTTCACGGTCACACTGCAGACAGAATTATCCTCAGACCTCGACGTGTCGAGATGTTGATAAGACGAGAATCAAGATGGAGAAGAAATTAAACATGTTGGTATTGGTAGAGGAATCGTGCCAGGCACGTCTCGCTTCGGGTAAGAATGCAGCGGTGAGATATTTCTATTTCTTTCTGAGAGTTTAATTTGAAATATTTAATTGAGATATTAAATCCTCAACTGCCCCCAGCACAGAAATAATAGCAACCAATGTAACAATAACTCAAATTTATCATTGCATTGTTCTTTATTAATAGCTGTTCACATCCATTTCCTATCATACATTTATTTTATTTCAATAACTTTCCTTACTTTTATGGTGTTTTTGTTCATTTTGGAGCTCGTTATTGACAAGTCACTGAAAAATAGCTGTGTGGAGTGCGTTACATTGTAAATATTACAGCTTATGGCTTTCAAACGACTTGAGGGGGCGTAAATGATGACAGAATATTCACTTTTGGGTGAAGGATTCCTGTAGTGTGGCTGAATGCTGTTATTTCCCGGAGAGAAACACAGGGTCACAGTGTGTTGACCACATGATGGTAATATTAACTTAGGAGACATAATTGTGTAACTTCATGTAGAGCAGTCGAGCGTGAAAGCCCAGCATTACAGCTGCCATCGGTGATATTCAAGAAAAGTGTGTGTATCCTATCATCCTTTCCCTCCACCGCTATTAATCAAATCTGGAAAACTTCTGGAATTTAACCTGGGCCAAAATGGCTGGATGTTATTGTAGGGCTCATGTTTTTGCTCGGGGAACAGGCCTTTTTGAGGTTCTGACTTATGAGCAGGGAGTGAAAGTTGGATTGAGTGTGCTTGGCTTTGAAAAGCACACACATATACACACATGCATGCAGGTATAGAAGAGAGAGGAGGATATAAGTTCTGGTTCAAAACCTGGTGTAGTGTACTACACACACTAAAACTAAAGCTACATTAACATTAATCCAGATAATTTTGAAAAGGCATGATAGAAACAAGGTATTTTACTTTGCCAACTTGGTTTGCAGAACACACATGGTGCCTAATGCTATCTAAGTAGGGAGCTCACTAGGTTTTGGAGCAGAACTATTTAGAATATTTTTTACAGTCATGTTAATTCACCTCATGTGGGTTTTTCGTTTCAAATATTTAGCTGTTTTTGTCATTAAACTTTCAACTTGTGTGTGTGTTTTGCCGTTCCTGCTATGTGGGGGGCTGTGACTGTTCTCAGATCAGCTTGTATCGACTACTTAAGGGACTCACATGGGCTGCACACCTGTTGTGTCAATTCCCTGCATTCAAGTTCGCTCAAGGTCATATTTCTAACACAGTGGCCACGTTTGAACACATATGCGAACTGCATTATGTTTGTGTGTGTCTCCTGTCTCACCCCCCCGGACAACAGGTGTGGCCCCTAAAACAGAACAGCCATCTGGATCTCGTTTGTCTGTCTTTTGAGAGTGCGCCGATTGAGGAATTGCCTCATTTTGCGGCCTTATTTCACATACTCTGACACGGCGTTCTTTGGTCGCGGCTTAACGTTAACACATTACGGCAGCGTCCTCTTAAGTGGATAGTTCACCCAAAAGTGATTTTTTTTTTCTTCAGTAAAGACGATTTTAGCTGAAACTGTAGCCCTTGGTGATTCAGAAAATGCAAGTCAATAGCCACTGGTACTTTGAGAGTCAAGAAAAGCATATCAGGGAGCACAAAATTAATACTTGTGGCTCCTGATGATATATTGAGGTCTTATGAAGCAAAACGGCCGGTCTGTGCAAGAAACTGAACATTTACAACATTATTACCTGTAATCCAGAGTAATCTCTGGCGAACCCAGTGTGATGTCCGGTTCACAGATGAATCATTCTTTTGAACCGTTTTTGTTTTTGTTTGTTTTTTAAAGCAGATTAAGCAGTTTGAAAGAGTTTGTGGCCCAAGCAGCACAGATCTACAAGCTACTCAATCAAAACTTATTTTCGGACGTCCGACAGGTTCCCTGACTTGCAATGAGCCAAGATACTGGCCTGTATGATCCTATGTTGCTGGTTTTTGCCACCTGTTTCAGCACTTCAGTTCCTCTAACAGTCACTGTACTGAAGAAACAGTTCCGACTCATACCATAGACCAATGAGCTGGTGAATTGTTTAGTTTCATTTCTTGATTTTGATTGGTTGGTAGCTGTTTTATTTGCAATAAAGCAGAGCCGACTGCATCACCCAATGGTTCTGTGCCATAGCAACATAAACAGTCAATATAGCATCAACATCAGCAAAATTAACTATTTATTAATTATGTAGTGAAGTATGAGTAACCCCAGTTTGTTTTATCATTCGCCTTTAATTATGAGGCCAAACCCTTCCTTCTAAAAGAAACTCTTCTCATATGCGAGCTATGTGTGTGGAGGTAATGTTACTGTATTTATTAGTTTTATTTTTCAGCTATAGTACTGTTTGTCCATTAATTTACACTGTAATGATGCTTGCAAACTCGCGTTGTCCCACGAATTGGTCTGTTTTATTTAAAAGATGGAAAATAAAGCAATAAACCCCAAGTAGCCGTGGTTTACTGTGAATTTATAACAGCTAAGGGACGTTGATAGACACGACGCAAAGCGAAATGATGATGTTAATAAAAACATTAATCTTTCCTCCAAACAATGTAGTTCCTCAGAAACGGTTGTGGGTCCCTCAAAGTGGTTGCCAAGCAACACACAAATATAAACAAAGGTGTGTTTTGTTTGTAGAGTAATTTACAACAGCTTCAAACTTAGCTCAACCAATCAGAATCAATAATAATAATCAATAATTTTGCAAATAATGATTTTAGTTTCTTGCACAAAATGATTGTTTCGCTTCATAAGACCTCAATATATCGTCAGGAGCTACAGGTATTTATTTCATGTTCCCTGATATGCTTTTTTTTGACTCTCAAAGTGACAGTAGCCATTGCCTCACAATTAACAGTTTCAACTAAAAATCTTCTTTGCTGTTTTCTTTACTACTAAAGAAAAAAATCCACCTATGACTATTTACTTTGTAGGACGCCTGGAGGGAGAAGATTGAGCCGCTAAGAATTTATTGTTCTGAGAGGAATTCCAGTGTTTGAGAAACAGGAACAGATAACAAAAGGATAGATGATGCCAGGGTCGTCTCTGGGGTTGTGGAGCAGAGGTTCAACAAGGTTTAACTCAAACAGAGGCTTCTTTAAGACATTCTTAACATGCTGGACAGATCAGATATTGTCCTCCCTCTGTGCTTTATGTGTCTCAATTAGGACTTTGCATGAAACACTGGTCTTAAACTAAGTTGTTACAAACAAAATGAACAAAGAGACCTTAGAATGCGAGAAGAAATATTCAACTCCCCAAAAGCAATTACCTGCTAAATCAAATGAGGTCAGAGAATGTCTCATTCGCTGACGTTTTATGGGTGAGGACAATCAGAAGGACAAATTGTCTGTGGAGAAGTGGAGTCAGCAGGGAACTACGTCTTCTTCCAGAAGATGTAATGGGAAAAGTGTAGCTGGTGCATGTCATATTACTTTTATGAGTTTAGATTCCATGGTGCGTTACAACCCACTTTCCGGCTTATATTTTATATTTTAAGTTTCCCCTGATTTTGAGAATCAAATGCAAATAGCATAAAATAAGACAACGGATGTGTGGTTCCTTTGACATATGAATTTACAATTGAACTAAAGACTTAAAAAACAGCTGTTTTAAATTGGTTTGCAGTATTTATTTTTCCACAATCTCTTTTTCCTGTATTTTTTATCAGATAAAGGCAGCCTTTACTGGACTGAAGCAGTTTAGGTTTGCATGATTATCCACGCATCATTTTTTAGACAAATCATGTTAAAAAGTGAGTTTTAAATTTGATCATCAAGCTTTTAGGGAGCACATGTTGTTTCCCTTTTCAATCATCATTGTATTGCACTGGATTATGTTTTATCTCCACAATAAAACTACAGAGCTTTGATCATAAAATGTTTATAGGCATTTTATATTAGTAATAACAATGTCATCTTACTTTTTGGTCATATTAACATCAACATCTGCACCAAATTGCATATTTTTGTTCAGTTTGTGCATCTAAATAAAACTTGTTTTTTTCCTCCTCTATTATTCTGACTATATCATTATATGGGCTGTAAACGCCAGACGTATCAAAACATAAAGTGTCGTGCATGATATAAAACATAAAATGCATACAATTTAATTTAATTTACATTTTCTATGTCTAATGGTTCAATAAACTTCATAAACATTTTATATATATATATATATATATATATATATATATATATATATATATATATATATATATATATATATATATATATTACATTAAATTTATGCATTTAGCATCTTACAGTGCATTCAGGCGATCAATTTTTACCTATCGTGTGTTCCCAGGGAATCGAACCACCAACCTTTGATAGTGCAATGCTCTACCAATTGAGCTACAGGAACACTATACAGGGTTAAAAACATTTTGTATTGAGTATTTTTCCAGTTTAGCTACATATTTAACTTCAGACGTTGATGATAAGGGGAAACAGCAAGGAGCATCTGCAAGTGTGTAAAGTTCATGGTACCCAAAATTAAATTAGATTAATTCAAGCCCTAAATTTGATAGCTGTTCAATGTTTTTTTTCTTTTCTGTCCTGGCTGTCATGCTATACTTGCAGATCTACGGCATCAAAAAAAATGAAGGAATACCCAGTGGTTTTCATTGAGATGGGCAGCACTGAGTAACCATAGCTACATTATTGGAGTAATCCAGCTGAACTCCGGCCCGCTTACTGGTTCCCGCTCGCAACAACCAGTCGCTAACTTTTATTACAGAGCGCTCAGATGGATTAGGCCTGAATCGCAACAAAGAAAGGCTGTGCATAGATTTTACGCCACATTACCCCTTCCTGGGAACTGCCTATCACCGGCTTTGTTTGAGAGAGGAGCTGTGTATACACCTGCTTTGTGTCTTGCTACTACACACACACACACACACACACACCAGCACAGGTTCATCCTTTATTCAACCCTGTAAGCAAAATTAAACAAGACGATCCACGCTACTAAACTGTACAAAGAGAGGCCTGTAAACCATCTTACATCTGTATTGTGAACACAATCATGTTATTGTTTCAGACAGGTTAAACTTATTTTTATTATTTATAATAATTATTATTATTGAAAATATTATTTATGCAAGTATTTTGAGAGTTTTTTTGTAATAAAATGTAATATTTGTATTTAATATATATATATATATATATATATATATATATATATATATATATATATATATATATATATATATATATATATATATATATATATATAAATACTATCATAAATCATAAATCATAAATCATAAAACACACACACATATATATATATATATATATATATATATATATATATATATATATATATATATATATATATATATATATATATATATATATATATATATATATTGTTTTATGATTTATGATTTATGATAGTATTTAATAAATACATATGTACATTACTTTTACCAGGCAAACCACTTTGTATTATTTTAGTTCTAACACATGTAGTTATATTATATTATATTATATTATATTATATTATATTATATTATATTATATTATATTATATATTTGAAGAGTTTTATGTTTTTATTTTTTGTTATTTTTTATAAAATACATGTAATATATGAATATTTAATTATTTGATTATATATATTATCAAATACATAACATGTAAAATATTTGTATTTAAATTTTATTTTCTAGATAAATAGTATTAACAGAGTCTTCTGTGCAATTACTGTAGGACCCATTAGTTCACATTTAAGCAGCTTTGGTGACATCAGCCTAAAAATTTTTGCATTTTGATGAAGGATTACAAAGACAAACATTATTATTATTATTATTATCTTGGAAAAGAATGCACATATTGTATGAGTCATGCACAATAAATAACATGTATTAAGAAAATAGGTAGGATCAATTATCATTTAATGTTGACTGTTAAAGCCAAAGGCCATGTGCTGATTTGAGTTTGGCTGATGTTTTCTGTTTTCACTGAGGTCATGTTGTTTGTTCTGGATTGCTCGAGTCAGTGTGTTGCACTGATCAAAGGCTGTAAATCGCTCAGGATCAGGGGACTGTATGGTTATATGGTCATTCTGCATCTAGTGTTTGATATTCAGTCCAAATCCAAATTAAAGTAAACATTTAAGTGCTTATACAGCACCTCATTTCTTTAGATCATATTTTTCTTTTTCCTTTCAACTTTGCATAGTATCAGTTCTGAGTCTGATAGAGCAGATGACAGCAGGAGACCAACTTTGGCGGTTTGTGTGTTTGTTTCTTGGGCCTTGTTCAGGATAACAGGATATATATATATTCCAATTATTTATTAGATACAAATATATATTTACAAACTTGTTAATTTTCAAAGATTTTATAAATAATATTTATAAAAATATTATTATTAATATTATTAAATAAAGTATATTTCATATATTTGTATTTAATATTTTTATTTAATTCTAAAATAAAAAATAAATATTACAATGATATTGTAATATTTATTTATAATAAACAATAAAAAGATAAAAACACACATTCACACTGAAACAGTTTCAGTGCTTAGAAAAGGCTCCCCTGTGGTTTACAATGCTGTGGGTGATATTGTTGAATATTAGTGCAACAGCAGCTCATAGATGCTGATTAGAAACTTCAGCTGGGCTTTTGCTCTGGAGTGTTGAGATTTGGGCCGTGAGCCCAGATGCTCCGTGGGGTTCAATGGCGTTCCTCCTCCTCTTTCTGCCTCTGTTTCTCGTGTGCTCTCATCCTGTGTGTACTTGTGTTTCTGGACTGCTTTGCGATATCGTAAATCTGATAAGCATGTAGTAGTGTTGTTACCTGGGAAACCCACCCGTGGGATGTTTGCTGTCGGTTGGGTGGAACAGTGTGTTATTTGGCAAATCAGAGCACATTCCACGAGATCTGCAAACACTGCTACTAATGCGTACAGACACATACACCAGCGTCACAGCGTTAGATAGACCTTCAGCGCTCAGATGAGCGCTCAAACTGTCACCACGCTGCTAGTGTGTTGTAAATCTGATCGCTTGGGAAAGTAATAGCGCGACATGCCACAGCAGGCCGTTCAGTTTGAGCTCGCTCGTTTATTCTGCAGGAAGTTGCAGAATGTTTAAGATCACAATCAATGAGTGCACTTTTTTAGTACTCATTATTTTTGCTTTAATTTATTGAATATCCTTTATCATAACATGGTCACCAGAATTATATTTTTTGTTCAGATATTCCTAAAATGCTTAATTAAGTTACAAGTTATTTCATACTGGAAGTGTCTATTTTTTTTTCTTTATGAGAAATGACATTTTTAAGCATTATTATAAAACAGTTTTTTTTTTATGTCCCTCACGTTCATTTTATTGTAATCTTTAATTTTTTTAATTCTTATTTTAGTTTTACTTTTTCTGTATTTTCTGATATTTAAATAAGTTTGCATTGCCTAATAATTGTAATATTTTAACATTTCAAGTTGTATAAATGAACATTAATGTATTGTGAATGGACATATTGTTCATGAACTTCTTAGAAAACGTTGAGAGACTTTCTAGGAGTTAGAAAAAACAGTATAAACAGTAATATTGTGAAATAATATTAACATTTTAAACAACAGTTTCCTATTTGAATACATTGTAAAATAGAATTTATTTCATTGATGCAAAGCTAAAAAAATTTTAGCATCATTACTCCAGTCTTCAGTGTCACATGATCCTTCAGAAATGATTCTAATTTGTTGATTTGCTACTCAAGAAACATTATTATCAATGTTGAAAACAGGTGGCTGCTTCATTTTTTTTTTTTTTTTTTTTTGTGGAAACTGTGATATGCTTTTACCAGGATTTTTTGATGAATAGACAGTTCAAAAGAATAGCATTTATTTAAAATAAAAGTACTGTTTACATTTGTTTACTGTCACTTTAAACCAGTTTAATGTTTCTTTGTTGAATAAAAGTTTCAATTTCATATATATTTAGATAGATAGATAGATAGATAGATAAACTTTAGAAAAGTAGTGTACAGTTAATTAAAGTGCTATACAGTTCTCATATTTGTTTTTGGAAGAATCTTATTAGAAATGTTTGGTTCATATTGAGTCCTCTGAATTTTTTTGACTGCAGACTTTGGCAAATTTGAGCAAAGTTTTCATCTCGTTTCATCTCTTTTGAAACTTGACATGAAAGATTACTGAGGTCTTTTTCCAAAGTTTCAGATCTGATTTACGCACTCTCCACTCGCGCTCCATTTGAGAAACGTTTGAGATTCTGAAGAGATCTCACGCTCATCTTTGATAGCGAGGTTGGTCTAATCTGTCGGTCGTGGCGTCCTCCTCCTGAAACGCTGCTGGGATTCGTGTTGACTGTGGCGAGGTCTCGGCATCTGGCCAGCGCAGACCCTCAGCGGCCCGCTCCGGGAGCGAGGTGGATAAGAATAACTGAATGTCATGGAGGGCTTCGGTGGACTTAACTTAATTAGGGGACGTTTTTAGATGAAAAGCCTGCTTCACAGCTGCAGGT
Source organism: Carassius auratus (assembly GCF_003368295.1). NCBI lineage: Eukaryota > Metazoa > Chordata > Actinopteri > Cypriniformes > Cyprinidae > Carassius > Carassius auratus. The sequence continues at coordinate 7,095,408 of NC_039249.1, read as the reverse complement.
ACATGTAACAGGGGGCCTCTGAGCTTCCATGCCCCTTTCCTTATTTAACTACTTCTTCCTGATATAATGCTGCTAAAAAGGCCACCTGGCATTCCCGCTAAATGATAGAAGCTTTGTGACAGGTTTGTGGGCTGACCTCCACGACCTGATGATATTAAAGGAAAGATCGGCTCAGATGGAAAGCTCTTTCAAGCTGGAGAAAGGTGAGCCAGAGGTGAATATTCATAGGTTTTTTTTGTGTATATCTTTCTAAACAGTAGCTCTAGTATGCATTAGTCATGGAATTTGTTGTTAAGGTCGCCTGTATTAATTTGCATAATCTTCTGTCGTCTTTTAATATTCAGAGAGACCATAGAGTAAAGATCTAATAAGCTGTAATAAGGGCAATCGACCGTCATGCGTTATAAAGCTGTTTATACAGTCAAAAATCATACTGTCTTGCATGTATATCAGTGTTTTTTAGTTTTATATTTAACTATTTGTCACTTTTAAATGCAAAGACTGTTCTGCATTGTTGATTCACATACAAAACTAACAGAAGACAGATTTCATTGTTTTTTTGCATACTGGATTGCAAAAGTCTATTTTGCATACATTTAAGCCACTTAAAAAGATGGATCTGCATTGTTGACTCTTGTGCAAAACTGACAGAAAACGTCAAATATGTTATTTGTTATGACATTTTTTTCTTATATACAACCCTAATATTAACTAACTAAACTAATATAATTTTTAAACTGTAGTTGCAAAAACTACTGTTTACTGCAGGAAATGCACATTTGCTTTTTTAATTGTGGCTCAGATTAACTGAGCTGAAGTGATGAATTTAGGCTTTTATTTTGCTAAGCAAATGATATTACTGCCAGTAGCAGGCTGTTCTTCAGCAGGGACTGATGGTTTGCTCATGACTTCATCTGCCTGCTTTGGGCGGTTGATTAGCTGATTGACGACATGAGGCGGTGGAGCTGAGGATAGACGCACAGATCAAGGAGAGAGCCGGAGAGTTTGCTTAGCAGACCCTTTTCTCCACACACGGCTGGGAATTCTTTCGTGATGGGAGGATTTTCATAACTCTGCATCTGTTCCGAACCGATGTGTTGCTTGATGATGTGCAGATTGTATTCGCTGTGTCTGTGGTTTTCCTTTGCAGATGAACATCGGGATGATTGTCACTTCAGTTTGAGAAAAAAGAAATGATGCTTTGCACTTTCCCACGTCCCACCTTGTTTTGCCTGTAGCAACATGTGTGTTAAAAAAGAATAATAATCAAGTGTTGATAAAACTCAAAAACCTGAAGCAACCAACTACAGGGATTTGTGGAGGAATATGTTAAGATTAAATGTATAAGTAATAAAAGTATCAATTTAAAAACTTAAGTTGGTCTGTGCTTTCATCACACATAATATAATAATAAATTCTATGAAACCAAAATGTATGCTTTTTACTTTTGGGGATCCCAAAAACAAAACAAAAAAATCCCAAAATCCCAAAACAAAACAAAACAAAACAAAACAAAACAAAACAAAACAAAACTGTTTGCAGTCTGAAAATGTTATATCTTAAAACTGTTAAATTATAATCCGTAAATTGTAGTAAAAAAATACATGTATATTTTAATAAAGTAAATAAATAAATGCCTAATTAGCTAGGACACACTGCTACTAAAATCTAGTTTTGTACCCATAACATGTACTAACAATGGAATTTACCAGCCAATTTACCAATTAACAGGTTTTTATTGTAACATTTTTACATGTTTAGTCAAAATTACGGTAATTTTTACAATGCACCGAACTTGACTTTGAAAGCTTCTTACCATTCATGCTGTTGCTCAAACTAAATGGTCAAAAATTACTTTAATTAATATTTTGCGTAAAGTCAACTACATTGATTAGTTTTTCAGCCTTTAATAGTTGGATTTTGGATGATTGACAAAAATGATGCATGCTCAACAAGAGATGTGAACATATGTAGTGCAACTGCTGTTCTCCAGCTGTGATGGGCTGGTTGGATGTTGACTGCTTCCATGTGAAGACACCGCAGTTGGGCATTTCTCCAGCCCACAAGGACCACAGCCTTCAGTCCTCACACACCTCAGGCTGTGCTCTCAATGAGCTGCCCACATGAAAGCTGTGGAACATGTCCAGAGCACATTATTTCTGACAGGTACCTGGCTTCATTAACCTTACGGGACTTACACCTTGATTAGTTTCCCATCAGCCTCATACATCTGCGGCACTGCTTGAATATAATGCTGTGTGGATGCAGGCTGGTGTGCGGATTTTACCAGAAGTCTCCTGGCAGGTTCTGGTTTTAAAACTGGTTTTACTTGAGGGTGCAGACTGTACATTAGGCATAATTGTTTGTTGCGTTTTAATGGCATTAATGCTTTGTACATACTTTGTAGTCTCATTTGTGTTAAAAATGATACACAGTGAGGAGAAATTGATCTGCAATAGTCGCATACGCTCAGATGTTTGGATTAATAGAGCAAAACAGCAATAGATATTTTCATTATGCATGGATTTTATGTTCAGAAAATTAGGACAAAGAGCTTGCTGCTTTTGGCAGATTGTTTTCTCCTACAGGTCCAATAAAAAAGATGGATAACAAACATATAAAAAATTTGGCATAACAAAGTGCAACAATTCCAGTGCAACAATTTCAGTTCCATTTCATTTGTCTCTTTAGCATTAACAATTTTCCATTTTCTCGTTGAACCCATGCTGCACCCAAATGATGTTTATTTTGTTGGAAAACCCCTTTCGATATATCAGGCTTTAGTGAACATGAAATCAAAACAAATACATGTTACTTTCTTAATTATTTTTTCTTTTTTTTTTGCACATTATTCAAATTGAAATGTCTGTCTGTCTGTCTGTCTGTCTGTCTGTCTGTCTGTCTGTCTGTCTATCTATCTATCTATCTATCTATCTATCTATCTATCTATCTATCTATCTATCTATCTATCTGTCTGTCTGTCTGTCTGTCTGTCTGTCTGTCTGTCTGTCTGTCTGTCTGTCTGTCTGTCTGTCTATCTATCTATCATTCTGTCATGCATCTATCCATCCATCCATCCATCCATTTTGATGCACAGGGTGCTGTTTTTCCGCGTTTGCTTATTGTGATGTCATGAATGTCTTATGCTCTGGTGCATGTGATCTTTATCCTCATATTTCAGTTTAGTTTTCATATTAGCCTTAAATCATATTATGCAGCTTTTGTTAGTCTTCTGAGACCTTTTTCAATTCTGCAATAGCAAAACCTCTCAAACCTCGGCTACTGCTGTGTAAGTATCACAGTCTCGCAATCATTGGTTTCCAATGGATAAATCTCGTCTCGCTTCATTTCTCATCTATTATTGGGATGCTGCGGCTCCTGGTAACTAGCAAAGAGACTGTTTGTTAGATCTTGAATCCATTTGATTTAGATTCTTGTTAGATTGTTGTACTGCACTTCAACTCGCTTTAAGAGCACGGATAGTCATTATCTGTCGGGTCTGTGTATGTTGTAGAAGTGGGTTGTGTATTTCTATCTTTGAGCAAGAAATACAAGACTGGTGTTTTGTTTTGTTTTGTTTTGTAGTATATTTCGGGCACCTACCTTTTTTGCAGAATGAGGTTTACGGTGTAGACGCGACTGCAGAGATTGATCTGCATTTGCATCATATGCTGGCTTCACTTGAGTCTAATCTGAACTGAGATGTTCAAGACATTTATCACCGGAGCCCCTCAAGCCAAATATAGCAGAAGCATTTATTTGTCCATTTGTTTGTTCTGTCTATTTTCACTCTTTTTTGATCTGCTGCTTTCCTTTCGGCATGCACAATTCCTCTCGCTTTTTCCTTTTCCCACCCGGTGGAAAGCTTTTTAATCAGAACAAATGAATCTCTCATCCTTGCGTTTATTTTTACTCGAGCCACTCTTTTACCTTCTTTCCAACTAACAGCTAGTGATCAAAGCTTGCTTAAAGGAACGTAATTATTTCCCTTTTTTCCTGCCAGAGAAACCAGGTCATACCAGTTGAAGGTGGTCAGACCCACTCAAACGGTTTGGATTTGTGGTTAATCAGCTCAACTGAGTCTTCAAAGTGGTTAACCAGTCCTGATCACACAATCAGTCCATCTGATCAACCATCTAACCAGCTTCTTAAATCGTATTGTTGTATATACTACATGCACAAAAAAAGTGTTAGCTAGTTGATTGTAACTAGACTCTAATAGAACATATTAGACGAAAATATTGTGTATATACACACAAACTATTATCAATGTTTTTAATATATGAAATGCATTGTATGTTATGGTTTTCTTGATGGTCTAAGTTGTTTATTGACTGGTTCAAGTTGGTTTAAGTGATTGATCAGATGATACCATTCGTAATCATGCAATCAGTTCTTCTGATTAATCATCTAAATCAATTTTTTTTATATATTACATCTTGTTTAAGATATTTTTTAGCTGGTACAAGGTGGTTTACCAGTCCTTATCATGTAATCAGTCCATTTGATGAACCAAACTTCTAAAGACCATCTTCAGAAGCTGGTTTTACTTGGATTTTCAAGAGTGACTGGACACTATTTGTAAGTATCTATCAAATGATGTTCCAGACAGATGTTCACCTTTGTCTCGTCTGGGAGCGCGAGAACCCATCCCTTCCTGCCGTTTTTATCTTATCTGGATCTGCTGTGCATCGGCCAGATTTCTGACGTACCTCTTGGCTTGCTCTCCGATTAGTTATTAAGACCCGTTTTCAGACTGCAAAGTCCACCCAAAGCAAGAGTGTACAAATAATCTAGCCTGGGACGTGTCCCATCTGTGCTCATAGGCCTCCATGCATTTGGCAAAGAGAGACGGCGATAAATCAGAGCAGTCTGTCGTGAGAAACTGTGGCATCCTTAAGTGGATGTACAACTGATGGTCTGCTAAACAGAAGAGCTGGGGAATTAATAGGTTCTGTTCCAAAACCTGGTTAGCCACATACTTAGACAACTGACTTCCAAGACAGCATCTGAACTAAAATGGCATCTGATTGTTATTTAATTAACATTTGACGTTAGCATGTTGCTGGTGAATGGGATTGAGTTTAATAATGACACTGTTGTCTTCTGCTTTATAGCTGAATCAAATTCGTACATAATTTATGAATTTTGCGACACTGTTATTGAATTTATTTAACTGAAATGAATAATGACACTCTTGTCTTCAGTAGAATTTTACTGATTTTAAAATGTAATTATATTTATGATCTTTCTCTCACATTTTGTCTCTCTCACATTTTGTCATAATCTCACTTTAGCTTTTTCTTTTTTCAAAATTCAGATTTTTTTTTAATTCCTTTTTTTTCCACTAAGCTTTTTAAAGTGCTTTCTCTGCAAAAGTATACATTTTAGAATTTGTCCAAAAGTAGTTATTATAGAATCTTACATTCTGTCACTATAGGACTATTCTTCGTATCTTGAAAAGTGTTATTTTACTATTTTGTACATTTACTATTATAGTATTTAATGCAATTTTACATGTGTAGTTTACATTTTAATTTTAATGTAAGTTGAAGTTTTAGTAATTGTTTTATGCGCTGTTGTCATCATTATTAGTTTTGTTTTTAGCTTAATTTGTATTTAAAATGAAGTTTTAGTCATTCTTGCAGCCTGAAAACATTTTTTTTTTATATTTTAAGTTAACAATAACAGCACTGATCTAGTGTGTGTTTATAATCTCTTAAATTTCTGTCTGCGTAGGCAGCTTGTGAGGTTTTTGAACAGAGCCAAGTCTTCTATCATCCAGATCAGGCAATGTGTGTTTAGTTAGGTTGGCACTGGTTGCGGCGGTGACCGGACAGGAATCTAGGCCAAACATGGCATGCGTCCGTGCCTTTCATTAGACTTTGGTCTCATCAAATGTTTTTTGAAATCCAAGTTCTTATAGTCACTTGAAGTGTTTACGTATATGGCAGAGATTGAAGTTGGCTGAACAAAGTTTTGCTTTGACAGCTTCGCTTGGTACTTAAAAATAAAATTAAATACATATCATATACAATATTATACCTTCTATGGGATATTTTCATCCTCTCCACCTTTATTAACATTTATTAAATGGTGTTGTTATAAATCTAAACTGATATCCAAAAGTTTTAGGTTTGAGCCTAGATTGTAATAAGTACAGTACTGTAACTATATACTGTTTGGTTAAAAGTGCCTGATATATCAGTTAATATGGTTTAACTATAAATCAGGAATGTGAATTATTATTAATTTTTTTTGTATACAAATCTACCCTGAGAAGTATTGGCTAATGATCCTAAACAGTTACTAAACAAAGAGCAAAATGCTTTTTGGAAATAATGACAGCACTGCAAGACCTAGTGGCAATATCTATGATCCAATGTTTTCAGCATTTTTTCAGTATTATTATTATTATAATAGGATGATCTTACATCCACTTTTTCCTGGAAATGTCCTGAATGCGATTTCTAAATTGCCTAAAAGGTCCAGGTTTTGTGATTTTTTTTCCTATTGTTGTAGGTAATGACTGAAAAGTAGTTTGTCCAATAGCGTGCAGGCATTGTACACAATCAACCAAGTGTGGCTTGTGAGAAGGTGGGATCTAAAGAGAAAAAATGTGTTATTTTATTTCATTTTATTTTATTTAAGCAAATACTTAATACTCACATATGAAGGATGAAGAATGAGGACTGTATAGAGAATGCCAGTTGGAAAACAAAGCCTATAAAAGCAAAACCCCAAACCAGGACATTTTTATTTTATTTTATTTAATTTAAAAATTATTTAAAAAAATATTAAAATGTATACAAATTTATACACATTATTAAAATAATTATAAAAATATGGAGAAACATTTTATTAACATCCACCCCTTTATAAGCGTATCCTTTTGCAGGTCTATATGTAGTTATTAATCCATGCAAAAAGTGTAACAGTCTAGTATCTGAGCAGGTTTTACACACGGTTTTAAACAAGCTGATTCTTAAATCTGAAACATTTTACATTGCTGAACTGAATCTGAGCATTAACAGGGATCCGTTGCACCCATAGGGAGGTGTAGAGCAGGACATATTTCGACAGATCACTTTGGTCCTCTCGTTTCTGAGTTCCCAGAGCTGACAGTCGTGAGGGTTCAGCAGGTCGCTGTGCAAGCTGATACGGCCGTAATACGTTCTGCTAAAGTTTCCAGTTGTGTTGTAGTTCCTGATTCGGGGAGATTTACAAGCAGAGGCCTGCACATCTGTATTAGTGTGCTGTTAACTTGTGGGGCTGCTGGACGAAAAATGGCTGGAAGTAAAGAACTGCGGCTTTTCTCCAACACACACACACACACACACACACACACACACACACACACTGCTGGCTGTGCCTCTGTTCTTCTGACTTCCTGTTCGCTTATGGTTCACTTCAACCTGTCATACTTCCTGTTTCAGTGAAGCAAAATGAATGTAACTTATATCTTATAGCTTTTATATCTTGTTACAACTAAAATGCCACGGATCATGTGGGACGGTTGTGTATATTCTTATATCCTGCATGAGATGATATGCTTAAAAAAAGATTTTGCTGCTTAATGACTCACAATCGCAGTCCATTTACATTTGCAAAACAGATGTTTACTCAGTCCGTTTGTGTTGGGACTTCTTCAGTGATTTCCAGTAGTGTTAACGTGGCATTGCTGAAACTGGGCAGGGGATATCTAGTTCCCAGCATGCTTTGCATGAGACTTGATGGGGAGAGTAAATGTTGAAATTAGATGCTATTTTATGTGTTTTTGAGCAAGCTGAGAAAAGGGGGAGAGTTGTTGGAGTTTAATGTTCTGTTATGTTGGGATTAAGAAGAGTTTGTTAGGTTTTCGAAGAGTTTTGGGGTTACCGTTGTGTAGCTTGATTGTGAAACAGTCCAATAGGTGGCGATATGCAGTAAGAGTGTACATCGGTATTGAACAAAAGAAGAAGTAGGTCTGTTGTGTTTACTGATAAAGCAATTAACATTTAAGTGAAGTGGAATCTTTTCTCACTTTTAAAGGGTAATATGATTAGCATGCTAACTTGCTAATGCTGTTGCTTTCTATTTATTTAATTTTGTAGTTGTGTTTGTTTGATGTGTGCAATTTTATAGTGTTTACATTTTAATTAAGTTTTTTTTTTAAATACAGTTCTAAATACAGCTCTGTAGTTGTTACTCATACATATTGAACAATATTTGTTTTTTTGAATGAAATAAATTGTGTTTTCTCTGTGATATTGATATGATCTTGATATGATAATGATATTTTATTATTGATATTTTGACTGGAAAAAAATATTAAATTAGAAATTGCTAGCAAATGTTACAATGACAAAAGACAGCTAAATAACACTTATTTAAAATTCTAAAAGTAGAAAATTAAAAATTCTGAAGTAGAAAAGCTTGTATTGAAAAATTATATTTTCTTCTGAAATTTTAATTTTGTTTACTATAGAAATTCATTTTTTACATTGCACATTGTTTATAAACGTTTATTTTACATACAATTAAATTTTATGTAAACTTATTTTATAGGTTTATACATAAAATTGTATAAAAAAATATTATTTAATAGTAAAATTATTTTAATAATTAATAATTTTACTTATATTTTATTATATTGTCTCCATTATATTTAATATTAAATTTAGTCTGTCAAAGGCTGTCAAATGATTAAAATTTTTAATCAAATTAATCAGAATTTTCAGTGGATTAATCATGATTAATCACTATTTGCAATTACACCTGAATCCTAACCATTTTTTTTCTGAAATGCATACCAAAAGATAAATAACAGGACACAGATACATAATTTTCATGTATTGATTCATCAACATGTGGTTCTTTTTTTCTGGATTTCAAAAGTTTAACATTTACTTAGATCAAATTTACCTGAGCACTATATCAAACCATGCCATTTAACTACAGATAGTGTAAGGGTTTTAGGTGAACCAGTGGTTAAATATAGCCACATATCTATGAAATTATGCAAAGAGAAACTCGAAAGAATGAACTCAGAAACACAAACATGCACCCTCTGCACTCTGGGCACTCTTGTTTTTGGGAGGTGTTCATTTGCTCTGCCACAATACTTTAGGATCGATATTTTCACGTTCTGAAGGCTTCAAGTGCCAGTAAAACCAAGTAAAAATGCATATGCTTTCCCAAACGGCTGTAATTTTCGCTGCATTGCATGTAGGCGTTCTGTGAAACACAGGACGCTATAACAGGAAGAAGCTCCAGCGTATCAACTACCAAAGTCGTCTCTGTTTATCGAGCTTGGCATGAATGTATTTGAGAGTAACTGGGGTAAAACCTTAAGCTTCTTCTGTGTTTTCGTCGCAGCGCTCGCCGCTGTTTTTTACTATCTTGAGAATTCAGAGATCGACAAGACTTTCCTGCCCTGAATAATTTGTCACACTGCGCATGCGTGAAATGCGTTAAAAAATTTGACGTAATTAAAGACAAACAACTAATTAACGTCGTTAACGCGCTATTTTTGACAGCCCTAATTAAATTATATTTTATTAATATTTAAGTTATATGTTTTCTATATTATATTTATATGTGATTATTAATATTTTATTTTCATTAACTCATTAATTAGTTTTGAAATATACACTTTTATATATCAATTTATTTGATTAAAAATCTGTAAAAATATATATTTATAATTTTAATTACTGATATTTAACTTATGATATTTAACATGATGATATTTGATTAATGACATTTGCTTGGTATTCTTTCCACATGTTTGAGTGACTGTGTATGTTTGGCATTTGTTCATCCAAGGACGAATTTATGTATTTTAGCCGTTGCAGAGTGTTTGTTATTTCTTATGTCTGTTCTGTTGAAGAAGTCATTGGATTCGTTGGAAGAATCTGTTTGTGTATAGAGCCTCAAAATGATTAGCACCAGCGATACTGTCAAGTACTGTATGTTTTCACGAAGACTAAGTTGTTGATATATATTCAAGAAGCAGATGTCCTTGTACTGAAGTACTGAAGTGTGTGTAAATCTTAGAATCTGGATAAATAGAAAATGGTGGTTGAATGTTTAAAACACGAGGAGAAAACAATTGCATAGCATATCAAACAGAACGTCCATTCACTCTGACAGCTTGTTAACATACTTTATTTATGATATCAGTTCCTCTTCATGATAAGTGCTGGAAAGTCTCTAATGCAGGAAAGATGTTCTGGTCTAGTTCAAGCATGGTAACGATGAGCCATGAGAATCTGCGTATTCTCAGAACCACCTCCACTTTAGACAGCCTCCTTCTAAATTCTTGACATATGTATTTGGTTGTGCTAGCAACCCTTAATTTTCTCCTCAAAACCCACATGCAAGTGTCTGTGAAGTCTGAGCAGCGTTGGGCATCATCTTGTCAGTGTTATCTTCCATTCCCTGATTGCTTGGTTGTTCCCTGTGGTATTTTTTGTATATCCGCAGAAAGGTCTTAGTGAAGAGCAGAATGAATCACGACTTCTCTTACGCATGAAGGGGTTTGTAAGCCTGAAGTCAAATGGGACCTTTAGAAGTTACTGTGATGCCATAGGAAAACATTTTTTATAAGTTTCTAATGCCATGACCAACTCACTAACATAACTGTCATTCTAGCAACCTCTGCTCTAGACCACTAAAATGTATTCAACTCGTTTTCAAAAATGTCTACATAGCCTATATTTCAAATCATGATATTTTTTTTTGAACTTTAAGCCTTTTGTTAACTTTTATTTTACATTCACAATGTTTAACAGCTCTAATAACTTTGCTACTTTTATCTTATAATGTTATGAGGTTATTCTCAAAACTTTGACTTATTCATGTGGAAGTTTTCTATATATATATATATATATATATATATATATATAAATGAGTTGCATCTCATTTCACTCATAATATCAGAATATTCCCAAGGCTTTGGGAATCAGTTTCAAAACTGTATCACTTTTTGTCTTCTGTGGAACTTTAAAGGGAATGTTTTTGAAAAATGAGAAATGTGTGTTTTTTATTGTCCATACAATGGAAGTCATATTTACTCCAGTATTTTTTGGTTCCTTAAGTTCGCAAATCTCAAATTCTTTATAGGTTTGAAACCACATAATGGTGAGTAAATGGTGACAGAATGTCCCTTTAAGTTCCTATTTTTAAGTTTATGTGATTCTAGTGATCCCAATGAACAGTGATTCCCAAACTTTTTGTCAAGGGACCCTACTTTACAAGTCAAATGCTTCACGCTTCATAGTTTCATAGCTTTTCAATCTATTAGGAGCCGTTTGCATAGAGTTTCTTGCATTTTAAAAGCTAGATGGAGTGCAACAGATTGGAACAGAATGCAGGCGTCTCGAGACTTTGAACTGTCTTTATTCTCTTCTTTCCAATTCATGAAAGCTATTTTTTTCCACTCAGCTATGTTTCTATGTTTATAGCACAAGTAGGTTTGGTGACACCAAAGATAGCTTTGTGGCCACAGGTGGGAGGCTTTTGATAAGTTCTTATAATGACATAGGAGAACATTTCTGAATAACTAAGTTTGACAATATGCTGATCAAGATCTCCAAAGACCCAACTCAAGAACCAAATACAGCAAATAATGGTTCATAATACCTTGAGTGTTCCTTGCTAAACTTGATGTGTCACAAAGATCCATTAAAGAAGGTTCATTTTAAAGCTCACGGTGTTGGGAGGACAGTCTGTGAGAATGAAAGTCTGTGTACGGAGAGTGTTTTTGAGGCCAAGCAGATGTTGTCAAGCAGTAACTTCCCCTTGACCAGATGCAGTTTTAGTTCCAAAGCCAACAGCATTACTAACAAAAAGGGCTTATTGTCCCTTAGATCAGCCCCTGAGACCCAGCCAAAGACCATCCACCAGTGACTGACTGTGTTCTCCTTATTATCCTCATCGAAACTGGTTGCCAGTGAGCGTTGCTAAGGTGCAGAAACAAGCGCTGGGTAAAGCCTGAAGTCTCTTAAACAGTCTGTGTCCATAAAAACAACTAAAACCTTGCTCCATCGTTTTTCTTGGGGGACAACCCAAGTTTGTCAAAGGATCTGTGAGCTTTGGGATGGCAGTCTTCTGTTAGTAGTAACATGAGTGATACTTGCCTATGCAAAACATGCCATTATGATTGTAGAGAGTTCTAGTTGGTTGCAAAGGTCTTGCTATGTGGTTTCTACAGTATTTGTGTGGTGGCTTACTGGCCCATGTCAAAAGAGTACATGCCAAAATATCAGTGGTATTCTGGATCCTGAAATGGCTGATTTTGATTGTCCAGCAGATGACAATAGTGAGTTTGATTGCTTAGAAAAAATAGCACACTTCTCAAGCTCATTGGAGATGGGTTCACTGGAGAGAACAATAGTGATAGTCTGTTTTCATAGACTGCTTTAGTAAATCTAGAGACAAAGTCAATATTTTTATTTCATAAGCTTACTTAAGGACTTGTTTAGTGAAATGTCACCAGGAAAAAAGTTTTAGAATTTTTATCATATGTAAATGTAAAACATCTTGTATAATCATAATTGCTATATTCGGGGGAACCCTAAAAATGTGAAAATAATCCATAGAAGGATGCAATTTATATATATATATATATATATTGGACCATATCAATGCTTATGAGTTCAGTTGTCAACCCTAGCACCTAATATGTCCCCTCTAGTCCTAAAATACCCTTAAAGGTAGCCACTGATCCACGAGGAACTACAAGCTTTAGAGTTATTTTATGCACTGCATGTTGCTTTAGATACAAACCAGCTGCCAAATAACCCCACACCACCCCCCATTACCCAGAAATCTCTCTCTCCCTTGACGTCCCCCTGCCTTTAGCACCTAAGAAGAAAAATAACAGGCCTAATGTCCTCGCGAAGTGACATCAGGATATCACATCACTGGGGAAATGTAGCCTAATTTTCTGCTTGTGTTTAATAAAAGGCAACAAGGCTGAGGACATGTGCCAATTGAGGTCATATCATCGTTTGCTGCTGCTGTTGAGCGGTTTTTGGCTCGGATTTGCATAAGACTGGGCTTTTGGAACAGAGAAACGTGAAATGCAGTGGGTGAGAAGCTAATGTATTTGGCCCATGGGGTAAAGCCAGCAGGGGACTGAAGGAGACCCTCCCAACTCTGTGTTTTACTTCGCGGTACGAGTCTGATTCTGGGTAACGTGATAATTAATGGGCAAGCATTCGCTACGGCAAGCATCACTACTATCACAATTACTTGGGGTTAAACTTTTTGCAAAATTTTGGCATGTAACTTCACATGAATAATACCTCAAATAACACACACACACACACACATATACTGTACACACACATATATTATTATTATTTTTTTTTTTAAGAGTTTTGCTATTACTTGAATAAGCGATCAGATATACAGATCCCATAGATTTACATTGAAGTTGATAAGAGCCGGTGAGAGCCGTATCTAGTTTCAGATTCCCATTGTATTGTTTTATTTTTATGAATACAGAAAAGTTCAAGTATGGCAGTAAAAATGTTTAGACCCCCTTAAATAGCCTATGCTATTATATATATTGCTGAATATTTGAATATATCTAACAGTTTGCATTACTTTTTTTTTATAGGATTTTTGGCACAGTTAAAAGGATAGTTCATCCAAAAGTGAACATTTTGTCATCATTTACTAAGCCTCAATTTGTTCCAGTCCTGTATAAATTACTTTCTTCTGCTGAACACAGAAGAAGATAATTTGAAGAATGATGGTAACCAAACAGTTGATGATAGCCATTGACCTCCATTGAAAAAATTTACACACACACACACACACACACACACACACATATATATATATATATATATATATATATATATATATATACTCATATATACTGAGCCTATTTTTATTTTTTATTTAGATATATAGATAAAATGTATGTAATGTAAGTGTGTGTGTACAATTTATGTAATTTATTATAAAACCCTGTCTGTTTACTTAAGTAACAGATATAGGTGTCATGCCATAACCTTTTTAATACGACTGACTGACTTAATATTAAATGTGAATTTAATATTGAAAGTTAATGTGATATAAAAATTGCTACTAATCTTTCATTGTTCAGAAAGAGAGCAAATAACATTTACATTATTAAAGATCATTTTCACTGACAGTCTAGAGTTCAATCACGCTCAGAAACTCCCATTAAAATCACTGAAACTGTTAACACTGTGAAATCAATATATTAATTATAGATTCGTACACACATCTGCACTTTGTTGTTTCTGATGAGAGAATTCGCCAGAAAGATGTCTCCTGTCAGCGATGACTCATCTGAACGCCTCTGATTGGCCATTGCATTCAAAAGCTCAACAGAATCTTGTGTCATTGGTTATAATGTGCAGAGCTGTAAAAACGCGTCTGTCTCTGGCTCAGCGCCAGCAAGCGATCATAGATCTGAATTTAGCAGCTGATGATATGACTCGCTGAACGTACTCGCACCGGTGTGATTGTATTAAAATTTATAAAATCTTAATCGGCTATTTTTTGTCTTTTGGAAGGTGCATTCAACTTGACTCCCCTCTGTTATAAGCCACACACGTACAACAAACTAATGTCACAGTGGTATCGTGTACTGTAATCGCATGTAGCCCAAGTTATTACCTGTTAAACAGTAGACAGCACACACGTAATCTAATAAGGATCTCCATCGCAAGCAAATAATAGCCTTTGCAGATTTGCTTTCAGTTCAACGCTGCTGATGTTAAAACGTTACAACTCTGAGTGAATCATTCAAACTGATTCATGAACAAATTCACTCATTTGCCAACTGGTTTGATCAAGCCTTTGAACATAATTGTCTCAAAAGAATGAATCATTCGTGAATGGGCATCGCTCATTGTCCAAAATAAAGTAGACGGCGCGTTTGGAATAAACTGAAGCATTTATAACATTTATAGCATTAAGATAAAGTAACGAGAGGAGCGTCGCCCAAAATAACAAAGTAAAAGTACAGATTTTCCCCCAAAATTTACTCAAGTAAGAGTAAAAGAACCCATCTTTAAGTATACTCCAAAAAGTATTAGTTACCCCAAAAAATTACTCAAGTAAATGTAACGAAGTAAATGTAACTCGTGTTGTAACTACTACCCAACTCTGTATGTGTGTATGTATATATATATATATATATATATATATATATATATATATATATATATATATATATATATATATATATATATATATATATATATATATATTATGGAGATCAGTGGCTAACAAGATGTTTGGTTACCCACATTCTTCAAAATATCTTCTTTTGTGTTCTGCAGAGGAATTACACTTAGGTTTGGATGGTCTTATATGATGAGAGAATTTTCCCTTTATATGCAGTTTTCATTAAAATTCCAACAACAACTATTAATAATAATTAAGAAATATTAAAGTCATGTTATCTAAAAAATGATGTGGTGGTTCATTGGCTTGATCATAGTAGTCATAAATCTTTGTTCATTGTTTTTCAGACTTTTCTGCAGGCATGGTTAGGTGTCAGGAAAAACAGTCTCATTAAGCTTGGCTTGCATTAATTATGGCTGATTATCCCGCGACCTCTGTCATTAGCTCAGTGTTGAGGGCCTGACACGATGAAGGAGAGCGTGTGTTGGCTATTCATTGTTTTAATTGAGATGCTTTTCAGCGCTGTGTGGTTTGGAGATAAGCCAAATGCTGCGATTTGCACTCTGTCCGACCCGATCCACCTTATTCAGGAACTGAGAAGCCCAGAAAAATGAGAGTTTATATAAAGATCCATTGCCATTTCCATACATTTAGGTTCAGCAATTATTCAAGAATGCAATGTGTAAAAAATGGTGTCATTAAACTTTTCTAAATGTTCAACATAAGGAAATAAATGGCCACCACATGGAGCTGCTTTTCAGATTACGAGTTTCAAGTTTGTTTTTCATATATAATACACACACACACACACACACACACACACACACACACACACACAGACAGACACTTTTTGAATATGTATGAAATCACCAGCAACCACTGTATCACAATATTGTAATGTTTAATATTATTATATATTATATACTTTGTTTTATATTTGATTTTTATCTGTTATCTGCTATATATATATATATAAACAGTATGCACATACACATATTAAAACCTTACAATTTATAAAAAGCATAAACACTTGTAAAATACTTTATATAATAAATTTGCATTAACAAATGTTTATGCTTTTACATATTTAAAACGTATTATACACATTAATATTTAAAAACAAATTATATATATATATATATATATATACTGTTATCTTGTCTTTCTAACTGTATAATTATAATTGTACATAATATATAATTTTATACATGTACACATAAATAAATACAATTATTTTGTATTAGCAAGTGCACATTGGCTGTTTGTGGCAGGCCGGCATTTTTTACTCTTCTCTAGACTTCGAAAAATAATGTTCATAATGAATTTTCCAAGCTGCGAGTTTGGGGTAGATGGAGGCTTAGTTCATTTTTCTCGCCAAATGATTCACGGCAGACTCATATTCATCTCATCTCGTTCACATTTTTGCTCTCACTTCCAAAATTACACGAGGATTAATTAGCAGCATGGGAATTAGTATCACTAAACTCTTTCACAGCAGGCAGAGGAAGGGCCAAGCGCTGAGCAAATGTTTGGATCCGTGGGATTAATGATCGCTGGTGTGTTTAGCTTGATGCAGTAGAATTGGTGTCTCTGGGTTTGAGAGTGCAACTTTCTGCGCAGATAAATGGATTTAGTTTAAAAGCAGAGTAAAGTTAGCTCATAAAATTACTTGTTATTTATGCATTCAGCTGGATATGATGTTTTTGCTTTTTCAATGATGTTTTATGGCATGCTTTTCCTCATATGACTGTTCCAGCCGAGAAATCGCTCTTCAAACGACAAGTTCATGAGAACGCTCGGGGTGAAATTGATATTGACACAGTGCGCAGGTCACTTGGTCTATTCAGGACAATATAACATCTGGTTCTGTGCTGTCCCTCTTACTTAACCCGTGTCACCACTTTCAAGTATAAATGGATCATTGACTAAAGTAATACTCATATTTTAGGAATTTCTATAAACAGACAGTGAAGCACCAGCTGCTGATGCAATTTAGTCTCGCTCAGTTTAATATTTCTGTGGCTACCCTTCTGAAACGACTAGTCTTATGTGGTGTTTCGATATTTAACAGAAATAAAATGGTTTATAGGGACAGGACATGATGGAAAGCACTAGCGCTCAGCGTGTCAGTATGTTCAATTGCAACTAGACCGTGCCACTTTACATACATATCACATGTGCAAGAACCATTGATTAATTAGAGGAATAGCTCATCCAGAAATGGAAATTTGCTGGAAATATACTGTACTTACTCACAGGCAATCCATGATGTAAATGAGTTTGTTTCTTCATTTGAACAGATTGGAGAAATTTAGCATTACATCACTCGCTCACCAACGGATCCTCTTCAGTGAATGGGTGCCGTCAGAATAAGAGTCTAAACGGCTGATAAAAACGTCACACTTCAGTCCATCAATTAATGAAGTAAAAAGTTACTAATGAAGTAAAAAGCTGTGTGTTTATAAGAAAGAAATTACGTTTTTTTAAACATTAAACCGTAAAAAATAAATAAAAAAAAACATAATAACACTTTCTCCAGTGAAGAAAGTCCATCCCCTGTTGTCCTCTAAGATCAGAATCGAACCATATATTTGTTTAGAATCATTTTGGACTGTTTTGCTTGTAAAAGGTGTTTTATCTGTGCATATTTCTCTCCTGATTCTGAAAAGATGACTTTTTCACTGATGAAAGTCATATTGAATGGAGGACTGGTTTAAAGTTAAAACCATCTTTATTATGGATTTATTTATCGCAAGAATGCGTAATTTTGTTACACAAGACGTTAATTGACTGGAGTGGTGTGGATTATTGGGATGTTTTTATCAGCTGTTTGGACTCTCATTCTGACGGCACCCATTCACTGCAGAGGATCCATTGGTGAGCCAGAGGTGTAATGCTACATTTCTCCAAATCTATTCAGATGAAGAAACAAACTCGTCTACATCTTAAATGGCCAGAGGGTGAGTAATTGTTTTTGGGTGAGCTATTCCTATTCCTGGTATTTTTATTATTTATTTATGTATTTATTTTTGGAAATCTTTAGCTGTTTTGCTAAAAAAAAAAAAAAAAACCTTACTGCAAACTGGCTACTAAAAAGATGTGAGTATGGTTCTCTTTAGTGTGCTCTATGATTGCCAACAATATTCAGTCAACAGTTGTATTATTTCTATGTGCAAATACAGTTGCATACAGTTTACTTTTTCATCTCTCAGTTGCAGTAAGTTGAGCATCTCTCGTTCCACTTGCTCTGCTGTCAATCCCACAATTCCCATTGTGAGCCTGCTGCTCAGAAAGCCTCCCACAATATGCAGCAGCAATTCTCATCTGGTTTTGCTTCACGCAGCATATGGTACCAAATGTTAAATAACATTCAAATCAAACATTGGTAATCTACGTATCAGGTTTTATGCCAAATAAAGATGTAAACGGAAGCATTTATAGAGGTTAAGCCTGTTTATTTTGCATTTTTGCTATGAAGTTCATTTAACGTTGTTTGCATTTAGCATTGTTTCTTACTGAAGTCAACATCCAATCAGAAACAGATCTGTGACCTATTTTCGAGTCATAACTGACCATTGGAGAACCACTGGCATAGGGAACGAATTGCAAACAGCCGTTCGGCTCGGCTCACATCAGCACACACTGAGGGTGAGGACCTTACTTTTAAACGTGTCAAACACTTGAACATGCTGATATATTCCATCTTTTGGATCCAAGTCCAAACCGTGACTTTTTGTGCCCCTCCTCTGAAACACTGAATTTAAAATCTAAATGTACGTGAATGAGCTCTATATTAGAGAGCAGATGAAGCGAGCGCACATTTGCCAATGTAAATATTGAACCTAAAAGATGTTTTCCATTGGGTGCCTTTGAGCCAAGCGAGGAATCTCAAAGATGAGTTTAATAAGGTGCTTTCATTGGAGGCTAATGGTGATGGAAAGCATGAGATTCTATTCACCGGAACTAATCAGCTATAGCGGTTTCACTTGTCTCACAATTTCCTACCATTTTAATGCATGCTAAGTGTAATTACTCATCAGAGTTGGACATATGAATTGGTGTGATATGGTTAGGGTGCGAAGCTACTATGAAACTGTGGCTTGTAAAGCATTAAACTATTCTTAAGTTAACGTAAAGTTGGCATGAAATGAAAATTGAATATTAAAACACTTTTTTTTATAAGCAACCTACAATGACAATGATTTGTTTTGAATACATAATTATTTATTCATCATATTTGCAGTCAAAACAGTATTTATCTGGAAAGAAGCCCATGGTGGTGGGGCGTATCTAAAAATGTTCATTGAATTGAATTGTTCATTGATAATTTTTTTTTGGGGGGGGCATATTTTTGGAGGTTGACATAATGAATTGTCATTGTTGGCATGAGCTGTGTGAAGATTCTTCAGAAATGCCTAAGAAAGCAAAAAACAGCATATGGATTTGAAAGAGGATCAGGGTGAATAAATTATGACAGACATTTCTTTTTTGGGGTGAACTAATCATTTTCCATTTAACAACAATGTATTAGCATTTTTAGGGTGGTATGAAATCCATTCTCCCCAAATCTTTTTATTTTATTTATTTATTTATTTTTATTTGTAAAACATTAACCATTTATTTTATTTTTTTATAATAGTTTTTCAAAATTTTGTGTTTTTCTTATAAATGCTTCTGGATTTTCTGGTGAAAATTTTAATAATCAAAATCAATGTTTTTCAGCTAAATTAATAAAAAACAACAATGTGAGAGTGAATAAATAATCTATCTATCTATCAATAGTATTACTGTGATTTATATATATATATATATATATATATATATATATATATATATATATATATATATATATATATATATATATATATATATATATATATATATATAAAATTGAACTAACACGTTTAATAATTTGAAAGATTATTATTTATTTATCTATTTTTTCAATTCTTTGTTTTACAGAAATTCTTTGATGTCTTTCTGATAATTCTTCAAAAAGGTCCCCACATGAAAGCAAATAATGGCATATAGGTTCAGAACAACATGATGATGAATAAATAATGACAGAAATGTAATTTTCTGGGGGGGAAATATGTGTGTGCATGTCAGAACCGACTGTGTGTGGTGTTCCTTTACACGTCTGTTCTGAATTAATGCGCTTTTGAGTGACAGAAAAGTGTTTTTTATTACCTACTATTACCTTATTCTACTACCTTGCTCAAGATGAGTGAAGTTGCATTGGGGTGGAACATGATAACTCAAATGCGGTCTTCAGGCGGTGCATTTCAGCGAAGGGAAGAACATTTGAGGTCTATGAACTGTGAATCTGTTCTTTGCCACAGATTTGTTTTTATATCTGCCATCTTGCGTTGGCAGCAGCTCGATGGCGCAGTCTTCTCTATTAGAGAGCGGTTGTGCTGAATCCGATGGGGCTCGTCCTGTGTTTTCTCATATGTGAGTGTGCGGTTGTAAGTGATATCCTAGAGGGAATGTCAGCAGGGAGAGAAGAATGAGGTTTTTCTTGTTTAGCTTTTTCATCACACTGATCTTGTCCATGATAAAGAGTTATTAGTTTGGAAACCCTTCCAGCTTTATTTAACCTTGCGTTGGATAGGAAGAAATCGTTTAATCAAAACAGACCTCCCAGCCTGAACGGTTTGATGAGCATTCTTGGAGCATTATCCAGATTCTTGCAGACCAAGAAGCAGAGAAGTTTTCTCATTTTTAGCATTGCGTTACGGCAGGGGCCGTCTTTTTCGAGATCCGCTTTCATTTCAGGCATGATTTGGCACTGCGATTGGTTTATATCTTTTTCACATTATGATGAATGCAGATCTCTGCGGTTTTATGCCTCAGTGACATCTACAGGACAGTTAGCACCTGCTAATGCTAGCTGTTAACGCTGCAGGAATTTCACGTTGCGTTTGAATTCTTTCCTTTTTGGAATGCGTCACGGCTGTCTTGGATCGCAAACGATTCAGGCCAAATAGGTCAGAAGAATTAGTCTAATCTGTAAATCTTGATTTCTCTAACCTCAATTCCCAGAGCTGTCGTGGATCATGCTAATTAGCTTCACGGCGAGACTCAATCGCTCAGTCCTTTTGGAAAAAATATAAACTGCAACATTAGGACGTCTTATTATGCGCAGATCCTAATGAGAATTCCTGATTGTGCCTAGAGTCAGACTCATGAAATCAGGAGGGAAAAAGGAAAACATTTAGATTTGCATTCGTCTTTACCAATCTTTTGTTCTTTTTTTCTTAATTCAGTTCCCATCACCACATTCCTCAGTCAGAACTTACAGTAAAGTGAAAAACAACTCCCTTTGAAATTATTTGCAGTTTTTCCCCACCAAATTTTTCTCATTGTATTTTTCTAGATTCCATGTTAATGGTTAAAATTAAAATATTATTAATCAAAAAAATTTAAATTGTGGAAATTGTATACATTTTAACAACAATTTTATTAATTAAAAAAGTACTTTTTAAGTTGCTATGAAATCATTTATTTTTTTTATTTTTTTGGTAAATCATGTTTTATTTTTACATTTCTTGTCTTTCGTTAAAAGAATTCCGAATTTTCTGTTTTAATTAATTTATTTAAAAAAAATGTAAGTCAACCTTTTTGTCAAAACTTTGTACATCACCACAGTATTTAATATTTTTTAAAGGTTGTCTAATCAATAAGTTGAAAACTGTATATATATATATATATATATATATATATATATATATATATATATATATATAAATAGAATTTAATCAAATGAATGTGTAACAATTCTTAAATTAAAGTATTATTATTATTATTATTATTATTATATTTTTGTTAAAAATTTGGTGGAACAATTTGATTTATTCATCCAAAATTGGCCAAATTCCATGACGTTTTCATGCTATACTACAATTTTGTCAGCTGAACCACTTTTACTTTCCCCTTGAGATTGTAACACAATTTAACATCACATTGGCTTCTTCACAGTTTTCCAATGTTGGTTAATGGTCACATGTTATACAGGTAAACAAATGTTTATTTATTTATTATTCTAAATATAAATACATATTTACATATTACATATTAATTTAGACCTCTTATCCTATGCTAAACTTTGTTGTATGACTTTTCCCGCACTGTGAATGAATTGTATGGATTTTTGGACTTTTACTTTTTTTCATGTAATTTCTGCCTTGTGAACACTAGAACCAATTGAAAAATTACACAGACTTACATAATATCATTTAGACTTGTGTGTGGGCTCTTTTGACTTAACCATCTAGAAACCACCCAGAACACCCTGGCAACCACATACCATCATGCTAGCAACTTCTCAGAACACCTTCATAACCACATAGAAATGATCTGGAAACCACCCAGAACACACTAACGTTGTGGCGGTGAGTTTTACACAGGCATGCACCACTAGACAGTGTTTGTGTCTTTAAATTTTATCGGCCTAGAGAGTGTCTGGCTCTTTAATAGTGTATATTATATTTGTTGTATTATAAACTGCAGCTGTCTACTGTAGTTGCAGGCCCAATTCCATATTAATCAATCAATTAATATTAAGAGCTGAGGTGAGCTAATTTAAGCTCCTGTTATGCTCTCCCAGATGCAGCACTGCGTTAATGTGCCAGGTCTTCGATGAAGAGACCTATTTTGTGGTTTTGCTCTCACCTTAATGAAAACATGAGACGCCCTTCGCCAAACCAGAACTATGCCTCGTATGTGCTGCTTGGTCCAAAGCCCTGAACAGAAGAACATAATACTGAAGCAAATAAGGCCAGATAATGTTCTTCTCGCATGCACTGTAAAAATGAGTTTTCAAAGAAGTAAATAAAACAAAGATTGATAGAGTACATTTACAAGAAAATACTTTTTCAGTCTTACCGATCTTCAAGCTTTTATGTGTAATTCAGTGTGCTACTTGCTATTTCTTTGATTCTTTGTGAATTTTAAAAGCAATTTCTGAGTGAAATTTATCATTCACGAAATAAAAAAAATATATATATTCTTAAAGGTCATTAATATTGTGAACAACAAATGCAAAAATCTTCTCAAAAATCATTTTCATTACTAATCCAAAATTGAGAATCTCGTAATGCATTGAATTGATAAAAAAACAAACAAACCGTCCAAGATGTAATCATTTAATGTTTTGCAATTGGGTCTTTTTGAAAAAAAACTAAAACAAATCAAAACTTATTTTCCCCTTAAAATTATACATTTTCTCAGTTTAAACATTTGATATGTCATCTATGTTGTATTCTGAATAAAATATTGAAATTTGAAACTTACACATCATTGCATTCTGTTTTTATTCACAATTTGTACAGTGTCCCAACTTTTTTGGAGTCGGGTTTGTATTTGTGTGCACTATGTATGTTTATTCTTATGCTGTGGTGTCTGCAAAGCAACATGTCAGTGTCAGTTCATACTCTGTTCAGCTTAGTTGTGAGTCGAGTCTCTCATGCATTTCATGTTGATTTGTGGTTTCTTGAGTTGTTGGCAATGTAGAGAGTTCCAATCAGTCAGTCAGTTAAGATACCTACTGTATGTAGGCAGTATAGATGGCTATAGGCAACTCAGATATAGAGTCCAGGGAGTTTAGTTTTTATCTCTGGCTTTGTTTCTCTCTGCCTGTCTGTCTTTCATCCGGTCTGTCTCTGTGTCTCTCGCTATGAGACGTGTACCACCTCTGCAGTCTCACAGCGATGCTGAGAACAGAGACATGAGGCGCGCAGGAGAATGGGATCAGCCTGTCTGGTATTTCTCATTTCAAGCATCCTGGAATTACGAGAGGAGAAAACTGCAGACACCTTATCATTTTATCTTCTCTCGTCAACAATACATCTGCTGCCAATGCTTTTAGTTTCTCACAGACCTCCATATTTCTTTTGTTGTTGTTGTTGCTTTTTCTGATTGTATATAGCTGCTGCAACATGTTATATAAGCGCCTAGTGATGATTTCAAATTGAACCTTTGCAGGCACAAAGTGACAGAGTCATTGTTTTGGTTCAGCTATTTTTCTAAAATATCTGTTTGTTTTTTTTTTCAAGTTTTTGAAAGTCTTTTATGTTCATGAAGATTACATTTATTTGTTCAAAACTTAATATTGTGAAATATTATTTTAATTTAAAAGTTGTATTCTACTTGAATTTTTTATTTTTTTTTGCAAACCTGTATTTTCAGCATCATTACTCCAGTCTTCACGATCCTTCAGAAATCCTTCTAATATGCTGATTTGCTGCTAAAGAAACATTTTTTACAATGATGCTTTATTTTTTGTTTATTTTTTCAGGATTCTTTTATGAATAGAAAGATTAAAAGAACAAAGAAAGCAATCTTTTGCAAAAAAATTATGAGCGTGCATTCTGGGATTGTCTTCTGCATAAAAGATGCTTTCAAAGTTGTCTCCAAAATTTGTTTAAAGGTGTCTAAGAAGGCAACTAATGTTGCTAGGCAACAAGCAGTTTTGAGTTATAGTGTCTAAAACAGAGCTTTAACAGCAAGATATGTTCAACTAATTCTTGTTAGTTATAACATAAAAACCTGCTGTGTTCTGGAAGCTTTATAATATAGACAAATCTATTAAGCAGCAATTATCAAACATTGTGCAATGCATTAGGAAAATTTCATGCTTTTGCCGAACACCTCTAAACATTTGGCTTCAATTTCTGTCTCGTGCAGAAGATCAGACAGTGGCTGATTATGTTGAGAGTTCTGAGGCCATACATGCGTTGGCCATATGGCTCGCTTCCCTGACAACTTTGATCTTCACGTCACTAGCAGAACGCAATTGTGTTTGTCACAGCTTGTTAGAGTAACCAGCCCCCTGGATGAAATTGCCAGCAAACATCTGAAAAAGTGAGTCAAAAAAGCGGGAAGGGATTTTAGCGGGGTGACTTGGAAGAGTGTTTTCTTGGAGACTATTGGAATGGTTTCATTCCCATAGATTAAGATTTTGATAACAGTGGGTTCGATCCACGTTTAGCAATTGGTTTTCTTAAATGCTTTCCATGTTTCATTGCATGATTTTGTAGGCCAACCCAGAAGTTCGCATCAACCTGGTTCCCTCAACAAAAAGTCAATATGATTTTTCCTATTGGCTTTTGGATTATTGTAGAAAATAAGCTCTTTGACATGATGACGTGTTATGTCCCAGACAACATCTGTTGTCCCATTTAGCCATTTGTTAGCAAGTAAAAGCTTCAAAAAATCACAAAAATAAACTGATTTCTGGACGATGGATCCAGATAGATATATGATTTAGTTTTTGCAATTTTCTCAGCTATTTGCTCACAATTATACATTTTTATGAAACCTACCTATATTTAAAAGGTCATGTTACAGGTTAACCACCACTGTCAATGAATGTGTACATAAATCACTCAAGATATGTATATCATTTTTAAAATGTCTCAAAAATGGTCTTAAAGACCAGTTTTTTAAGTTTTTGGTATTAACTTTTTTTTTTACGCAATTCAATGATGAGTTCACAGCGGAGAGAAGTGGAGGAAAGGTAGCCTAAGCCTAGTATGATGCCATGTTCCAGGGAACCAGTAACCCATGTTTTTACAACCTTAAACCTGTGGAAGTGCACGGGAAAGGCAGTCAAACCCGTGACTTCCCACCCGTGAACTCGTACTAGATTGATGTACTCCTAGTTCCGATGTTACACAGGACGCGAAACAACAATGACAGCCTCTACGGATAATACTGCCTACGGACGCAGTGTTTATGCAAGTGGTACACGTTGAAAAAACGATTTTAGGACAATGTAACGTTGCGATAAAAACTGGGATGAAGAAGAGGTGGCAAGAGCCATGTATGATGGCCCGCAGCCATATAATTTCGAACCTGCCAGACGTGAGAGGGCAAATGAGGATTTGCCAAGAACTGATGGCCGTCAAAGCCAATTAAATGCATGGTCCGAGGAGAATGAGTGGAGAGTTGGTGAAGTGTCCTGGTGAGTTGCTATCATTTAGCAATGCAGCAATGAGCACTGGAGCTAGTCTACATCAGCAGTGCACAATAATGACACATGTATATATATATATATATATATATATATATATATATATATATATATATAATTTTTATTTTCATTTTTTACTGTCATTGGATAGCACCGAGTGAAAAATCAACATTTTCATTAGTGGCAGTGATCATGATGTTAGTTCAGATAAGTACCGGTAACCTTTGCATAGTGTCGTAGTACTGGTAAATTTTGTCTTTGTCATCTAGAAATAGAAGGCATCATGCTAGCTATATGGGCCTTTCTAAGCGTTTATCTCTTCCTCCGGTGAAAATGTTGTTGCAACTTCCAATATATATATATATTTTAAATTGTGCCATACTTTCCTCTCACGTCCCTCATGTTGTTTCAATCCTTTATTTTTTGGAACATAAAAGAAGGTATTTTGAGGACAGTTGTTATCAAAGCTGTTTTGTTTACCAATGACTATCTTTGTATGAACAAACAATACTGAGATCTTTCTCAAACTGTCTTCTTCCATAGTTTATGGTAGGCCGTTGTAGCCTAAATGTTTGTGTATTTTTTTTAAAATCAAATAAAATATTTCTAAAGCTACAATTTGTAATGTCTACTTGAAACTTTCTCATTTATTTAAAAAAACAATATTTAAAATATTTTTAATAATTTTTTTGTGCATATTTTCAAAGTCAAATTTACTTTTTTTTTTTTTACTAGCCTTATACTTTATATTATTTTTTTTATTTTGTGTTAACATTTTTTACTTGTTTTTTTCAAGATTTCTCTATATATAATGATATATTTTTATTGTGAATTCTTTTAGCAATGATAATCATGTAGTGTAAAATATGTTATCATGGCAGCCCTAGAGAGGACTTTGAGTTAGTAACCTTGCAGATGTTTTTTATGCTCAAAAAGCAGCATTACACACTTACTGAGGTTGGAAAAGTCAAAAAGCATAATAGGACCCCTTTAAACTGTTCCTTTTTTTCAGCTTGGCAAATTTTAAATTGCAAGTGTGAAAAGCCCTTTTGTGTTCCATTAAAAAAATCAAGTGAATTTGAACGACATGCTGGTGAGTAGATAATGACAGATTTTTCATTTTGGGGTCAACTATTCCTTTAAACTCCCCTCCAAACCTCTCCTACCCCCTTTTTCCCCCCTTCGCTCAGTCAGTTTGTGTTCGGCAGCCAGCTCACCCAGATGTTAAAGTGTTGTTTAGCCGAGTCCCCGACCGCCGTTGCTTTCCGTCCAAAGTTTGACGAGAATCTCATGGACCTGTTGATCCATCCGTCGCCCCCACACGCACATGCATCTGGAGCTAGGAGAGATATGATTGACGAGCAAATTCCACTGGTGGTCTGTGGGAGACTGGGAGGAGGTCAGGTCCCAATGGAGAGTCTCTAGCCGAAGGGACGCTTATCACCTTCTCACACCCACTCACTGTCCGGCCAGGCCAGCCACTGTGTGTTTGAGTGTATGTGTATGTCTGTGGCATATAGGACTTATGTTTATGCATTTGAGAGAAGCTTTTATCCAAAGCGACATAGGTCATTTTATACAAGTGCAGATGCCAAAACTTTTCAAGCATGGTCCTGTTAATAAGGAATAGTTCACCCAAAAATGAGAATCTCCTAAATAAATTAATCCTCTGGCCATCCATCATGTGGATGAGTTTATTTCTTCATAGCAGATTAAACTCTAGCAGATTTGGAGAAATTTAGCATTGCATCACTTGTTCACCAATGGATCCACTTCAGTGAATGGGTGCCGTCAGAATGAGAGTCCAAACAGATAAAAACATCACAAAAATCCACAAGTAATCCACACCACTCCAGTCTATCATCTTTATCCATCCACAATCCATCCATCAAGACGTTTTTAATTTAAATCCATTGCTTCCATGTTAGTCCTCTATTACAACTTTGTCCAGTGAAAAAGTTATTTTGTCTAAACAAGGAGAGAAATATACAACGATCAAGCATATTTTATGAGAGCGAATAGTCCAAAACAGTTCTAAACAAATACAGTATGTCTGGATTTTGATGAGAGTAACAACTTTTTGCAATATTATTGCAATATAGTATTTAGCCAGAAGCATTTTGTGCAAAACCATGTCAAAACTAATGCTAGCATTGCTATTCTACCAGTTTTATGAAAACAGCTTACCCAGTAAATCAGCAACTTACTGTAAACCACCTCCCCATTTTGAGTAATATGCTTGTATATTTTGGGTGAATGTTTGGTCATGATAGACAATCAGGATAAGCTACTGTTAGCAAGTGTTTACATTTAGCTGTGTTTTTCCCATACATTTGTGTAATTTGTTTTGGCAGAACAAATTGAGGTAAACTGAAATTTGGATTATTATTTTTTTCTCTGAGACAACTATACGCTTTAGGCAAAAACATGGCTTCATTTTTCAAATCCGATTTGTTATGTTTCCGTTAAAGATGTTTACTGTGGGAAGGCAACTGATGAAGATAGACAAGTTATACTTTAATTATATTATTTACAAGATGAGCACATGTTGTGAAACTCTTTGAGCCCTTTTTCAAGTGGGTTGTAAATAAGAATAGCGGAAGCTACAGTAATTGCTGTTGGTAAGCTGCAATTGTCAAGTCACCATTATTTTTATAGCACTTTATACTATAGAGAGTAAAGCTGCTTCACAGTAATAAAAGGAAAAAGAAACAGAATCAATGTTGTGAATTTCAAAAACTGAGACAAATCTAAATGAATAAAAAATGCTTACAAAAATGTTTCATGATTGTGAATGAGTTTAGGTCAGTCTTTGATACAGTGGCTCCACCTCTATCACTACTGCGCAGACTCTGGTTTCAAATGAATCATTACTTTTCAGACTCTGGCTCCGAATGATTCACTACTGATCTGACTCTGGCTCCAAATGAATCAATACTGCGCAGACTCTTGCTCCAAAATGAATCACTACTGCTCAGACTCGGGCTCCAAATGAATCACTACTGCTTAACCTCGGGCTCCAAATGAATCACTACTGCTTAGACTCAGGCTCCAAATTAATCACTACTTGCAGAGAATCACTACAGCACATACTCTGGCTCCAAATGTATCACTACTGTGCAGTCTCTGGCTCCAAATGAATCACTACTGCTCAGACTCTGGCTCCAAGTGAATCAATACTGTGTAGAGAATCACTATTGCACAGACTCTGGCTCCAGACGAATCAATTCTGCTTACACTTGGGCTCCAAATTAATCACTACTGTGCAAAGAATGACTACTGAGCCGACTCTGGCTCCAAATGAATCACTACTGCTCAGACTTGGGCTCCAAATGAATCACTGCTGCAGACTCTGGCTCCAAATGAATCACTACTGTGTGGAGAATCACTACTGCGCAGACTCTGGCTCTAAATGAATCACTACTGCACAGACTCTGGCTCCAAATGAATCACTGCTGCAGACTCTGGCTCCAAATTAATCACTACTGTGTGGAGAATCACTACTGCGCAGACTCTGGCTCTAAATGAATCACTACTGCACAGACTCTGGCTCCAAATGAATCACTACTGTGTGGAGAATCACTACTGCGCAGACTCTGGCTCCAAATGAATCACTGCTGCAGACTCGGGCTCCAAATTAATCACTACTGTTTTGAGAATCACTACTGTGCAGACTCTGGCTCTAAATGAATCACTACTGCTCAGACTCGGGCTCCAAATGAATCACTACTGCACAGACTCTGGCTCCAAATGAATCACTGCTGCAGACTCGGGCTCCAAATGAATCACTACTGTGTGGAGAATCACTACTGCGCAGACTCTGGCTCTAAATGAATCACTACTGCACAGACTCTGGCTCCAAATGAATCACTGCTGCAGACTCGGGCTCCAAATGAATCACTACTGTGTGGAGAATCACTACTGCGCAGACTCTGGCTCCAAATGAATCACTGCTGCAGACTCGGGCTCCAAATTAATCACTACTGTTTTGAGAATCACTACTGTGCAGACTCTGGCTCTAAATGAATCACTACTGCACAGACTCTGGCTCCAAATGCATCACTGCTGTAGACTCGGGCTCCAAATAAATCACTGCTGTGCAGACTTGGACGCCAAATTAATCACTACTGCTAGGGCTGCAGGATTATGTCAAAAATCATACTTGTCGATTATTTCCTTGAAATTGTAATTGCGATTATTAATTTCGGTTACCAGAATTTACATCGAATGATGTTTATGCCATTGTTTGATGCAACTGCATGCTGTATTTTTATATGAAATAAGTTGAAATCACTGACTGAAAAACTTTTGGTGTTTTTCTATAGTATTGAGCCTCAAATGTCAAATATACATTGGATTGGTTTCTTCTTTAAATTATTAAAAAAGCAAAAATATCAACACTATTATAATACAGAAACTAAAACAACGGAAAACCCTTAAGATAATGTAGAAAATAAAAAAAAATGCATCGTAAGCATGCAGAATAAAATAAGTGGACTTTGAATGATTAATTGCCACTTTGAACGATTACATAATTGTGGCATCCATAATTATAATTGTGATTAGAAAATGTATTCATTGTGCAGTAGAAACCCCCTACTGCTCAGACTCGGGTTTCAAATGAATAACTTCTGCTCAGACTCGGGCACCAAATGAATAACTACTGTTTTTTTACAGTTTATGGTATAATCACCTCCCATAACTGTCATAAAGATTGCGTTCCCAAATATCACTGAATGCAAGATGACATTGCAGTGTTTGTTATCGCATTTTGTCTGCGTCCTGGCGTCCTCAATTGCAGAAACTTTCATTATTATGCTATGATTTGCACCAGGAAGTGATGATTTTATTCTCTTGAACACATGGTATGAAAACAGTGGTTTAGTCACAAATGTTTTTGCGATTATTCTAATTATGCACACAAGTTAAATGAGTAAATTTTGATTGAAACAATGCCAGTGTTGGTTCAGTTCACGAACTATTTAAAGTTCTGACTACAATTCTATTAGTTTAGATGGTATTCTTAGTTTTTAAATGGCTAATTGAAAATGGAATATTGGTAAAGCTCATAATAAAATATGTAATAACTTCTTAAATTTAAATTATTATGGTAGTTAGAGTCAAAAATAAGTATGAAGAAGACCAGGCCCACCAAAACTAAAAAATAAAATAACTTTTTCCTGTTGTCATGCCATTGTTAACTGAGTAATCACGCAAAACTAATTATAACAGGCTAAACTTATTGTGTTCATTAAGGGACAGTCTAGTGCTACAGGTAGTATTTAAAATAGTTTTTAGGCACATTTCAAAACCCTGGATGTCTTAATGTCTGTAGTGCACAATTAATGCCTTTCAGTAAAAATAAAAATTTTGAATCCAAAATATGTGTGTTATGGTTCTGTTCTGTTCTCGTTAGTTATTAGTTAACTCTCTTCACCTGTTTTCCCCTCGTCAGCTGCCCTACTTAAAGTCTTCCGTCTGTTTAGTAGTTTGTTGGTTATTGTTTTATGTTACATGTGTTTCTGCTACCCTGAGTTTCTTCCTTGTGTTCATGTGGATTATAATTAAAGTAATTTTTTGGATTATTTGAGATTGAGGGCTTGGAGGGATGCCCTGCCCACTCTCCTGCTCCTGAGGGTGAGCTGCAACTGGTCACTGGACTGTATTCAGAGGAACTTATGGACATCTTTAAAATGGACTTAATAGACTGGTTTGGAGAAATATTGCCCTGGAGCTCCTGCGTCTCCACTGGTTCTGCCCTGCTCATGTCCTTCTGTGTTCCCACCCAGCCTCCCACTCCCTCCTCCTCTGTATCAGCCAGGCAGTCCATCAGCCCTGTCTCTGCTGCCTCAGGAGAGCCCTCAGCTCACTCTCAGCCTGCAATGTCCAGTTTTTTGGTTGTGCTTTGAGATTTCCTGTCATCGGCTACCCCAGGGTCCCCTGTCTCCACCTCCAGCCTTTGAGACTCCAATTCGATCCTCCGACCCAGGGGAGACGAGGGAGCCAGGAGCCAAGGTGGCTCCCTCGTCTCCACTGTGGCCAATCATCCCACCGGGCTCCCTCTGCCCTCTGGCTCCATCTTGGTCAGTTTTCGACCATCCGCCGCCTCGGGACTCCACTCCGCTGGCTATGCCTCGTCACTCCATCCCTCTGGCTCTGTCAGACTTCTCCTTCCTTTCCGACTACGCCTCCATCCTCAGTCACTCAGTGTTACCCTGACTCTCCGTCTGCTTGGCTCCATCATTGGCTCCTCTTCCATCAGCTCCCCTGGTGGGGTCAGCCACAATCCTGGCTGGTCTCTGGCTATCTGCTATCTGGCTACACCTGCTCCAGGCTTCTTCCTGGTTCCTCTTTCCCTCCATCCCTCTCTGGCACTATGGACTATGCTCCCTTTCCATTGCCTGCCCAACGCCCGCCTCCTTAACCCCCACCTCCTTAACCCCGACCCTACCTCCTCTGTTGAACTTTTGTAGGCACGAGGACGTGCCGTGGGGGAAAACTGTTACGGTTCAATGTAATCTTCATCTTCAACGCCTTTTTATAATAGAGACCGTAACAATTGGGTGGAGGGAGCCTTTGATTTGATTTAAATTTGATTAATGATTCCGAATTTGATTTAATGCTATGTAATGGTATGTTTATAAGAATTGCATGCAAATATCAGTCATGATGTTTTATTTTTTGGCCATCTTGAGTACAGCAGCGCTAGCAGGGACGCTCAGGAACTCTGCATCTGGCAGAGAACAGGCTCTGATTCATTAATACTGTATAATCTTCCTTAAATTTGTAATTCAAAACTACACATTGAGCATGTAAGACTTGCGTTTTTCTAATGTTACTTTTACTGCCAAGTTCTCAAAAGAAATTTGGTCAATTTGAGAGATCTTTCATTTATTTTGTTAACATTTTATTGCATTTATTCATTAAAATATAATCTATTCAAATAATTATATATATATATATATATATATATATATATATATATATATATATATATTTTTTTTTTTTTTTTTTTTTTTTTTTTTTTTTTTTTTTTGCTAAATTCAACATTTATGCATCTCTAAAATTGGGTTAAAGCTCTGCATCATGAACCTCATGCTAACATTTACATTAATGTTGCAATATTGGCTGAAAAGGCTCCACTGTAGAGTATTTTTTTCCTTGCCATAAACTGATTATAGTAATTCATCTAGTGACTATTCGGCTACACAAACCGTGATTTGTTGCATCTTTGTTTGAAAGTACTCCTGGAGGAGAGAACGCAAGTGACAAACAAACATGATCTATCTAACAAGCACATTATTTGTTACAAGCAAGATCTTTCCCAAGGAGCAGTCCTGGCAATCAGAGGCTTTACCTAAACTGACAAGTATAGAGAAGTTATTTGAGGTCGCTCAATATTCTGGAGCACTCTTGTCCAAAATATACTTTTAGCTCACTCAGTTCCTAGTGTTGACAAATCAAGTGAGACATGGGAATATGAAATGTATGTCTCTATAGACCAAGTACTTTTTTTCTGAACAATGCAGTGTTGCTGGCTTTTTGAGTTACCTTTCTGTTTGCCTACTGTGCTCTCTCTAGAACTTGGATCAAAGCAATTGTTTGAATCAAGTTCAGCTTTAGATTCAATTGGATTATATACTAAATGTATTGAACAACATTAATGCTGTATAGTTATAATCCAGACGTACTAGAGAAATATTGGCTTGGAAAAAAGTACATTGAGTTCTACAGTTGGGTGCAGTAAAGCTAGAAATGTTGGCAAGAGCTTAGAAGTACAGTGGCCAAAATATTGGACACTCCATTTCCAGTGGACTCAGAGCGTTGTCTCTTAGGAAATTGCACTGATTTTAATCTCAGACACAACCACAAAATAAAATATACAAACATTGCTTTCATTGTTGCTAGGAAGTGCATTGCACTGACCTGGAAGTTGAATTCCCAACTCGATCACAAAATGCTTACCTCTGCAAAAATACACCGAGTTAAGAAAACAGAATGATGAATTTAGGATGATTTTAATCGAATTTTGAATCTTAATAGAATTTTTTATTGCATTTTCATCCTAGTATAGTTTGTTTTGATTTAAAATGAACTTGATTTTCTAAAAAAAAAAATAAAAATAAAATTATAATTTAGTTTTAGGTTTTGCCATTTTAGAACAAAAATGTTAAATGTTAAAATGTTGCTAACTGAAATAGGTTGAAGCTTTTCATCTGTATAAGCAGAAAACATTTTTAATTATATATAAAATGGTGAAATGCATTGGTTTAAAATAATTTTAGGATTATTTTAATATAAGTAAAAAATTTTACTATTTTTTCTGTCTTTCAATTTCAAAGTCATTTTTAAGATTCCTATATTTATATAAAAATACCTGATTTTCAAAATGATGAAATTTTCTAATGGAAATGTACGTTTGTCATCATTCAAAAACTGTGCTGAACAAGTTATGTACATAGCAACGTTTACTATTTCAGGTTAGGGAATTTAAATTTTAAACTTGATGCATGAAAAATAGATGCCTTATCGGTCTACGTTATTATTTTATAAGGAGTGATTTAGGGTATGTTGAGGCCCAATTAGGCTCTATGTACTTGCGCTCAAAATGCTAAATTGTCATAATGATGGGGAAACACAAACTAAACATTCAGATTCTGTTTATTTAGCAATTTTCACTTCATTAAACCAATACAGAACAATACATAAACAACTCTCACACAACTGAATGATTGCAGGCAGGTGTTGGACACAAGAAATAATATGGAGAAATTCCCACACGCTGCCATAGCTTTCAGGAAATCCAGCATTTACTGAAATGTTTTGGCCTCGCAACCTTCGTAACACAAATTTCTTTCACTTCATTAAAACAAACACTAGAAACATAAACGAGGTTCATTTAAATCTGTTGGACTTACAGATTCTAGTTGAATTAAATAATGACAGGCTATGTTTGGCATCGAGAGTGTGTATGCATCTGAATTCAAAGAGTGAATATTAAGTCAATATGAAATCATAATGTAAACAAAGTCAGAAATCTGTGCGTAACCGGAGAGAGGTGTTTGGTTTTCCTCTGAGCTGCATTAGCCAGTGTTGTGAAACGACACGTCTGTCCGTCGGAGAGCTCAGTCTTGAGATGCTGTGGAGACGCTGAACAGCACGTCTGTGTGTGGCTGCCAGTGCAGTCTGCCATCTTCTGCTCTTATTTTCTCAGATTTTCGCTGGGATCTCTGGTGTGTCGTTTACTGGGCGCTGCTGAGGCTATTAAACAACACTGAATATTGTGGGTTTTCTGAGTCACGCGTTTGTTGCATGGTCTCTCTGTCATTTACTTTCTCTCGTTCATTCTGGACTCAAGTAGTTTGTCTCACTACTGGAAACGGCCTTCATGCTGAAATTTTATTTATTTATTTAATTAATTAAAGCAACATATAACTTAATCTAAAAAAATTAAAAATAAAAGTACAAAAAAATCTATATATATTACATGTGTTTTCAAAGTTATTTTAGTCACATTTTTACTTCTAATTAATAATTGTATAAATTTTAATGTTATTATTATTATATAAAAGGTTTAAATAATATATATATATATATATATATATATATATATATATATTTTTTTTTACAATAATTAAAAAATGTACATTATACAGTATATAACTTTTATGCTCTATTAAATAACATTTAATGTAATTAAATGGAAGTACTTTTAAAGGTGTTACTCACTGAACTATAGCACAGAATGAAATATTTCTATCGCTATGTAATGTCTGTTGAGTACCATTGTTTATACACAGGGCTTGACAACCATTGCTAATGAAACCTGAACTAAGCGAACCTCTAGCTAGCATTAGCCAATAGGGTCCTCATCTTCAGCATAGACACCAAATGAGTGTGGACATTGATGTGAGCTCTTCAGGTCCCATTTTCAGGTCAGCGATTTGTAATAAGAGGAGACAGGAGTAAACCGTCTGCTTTTGTACCTGGTGAGCCTGGCGAGAAACCATAAAGAGGTCAGGAAGTCTTATAGAGGAAGAACCTGTGCTAGTAACTTTTAAAACAATAGGGATTTGAAATTTAATCTGAGGGCAATTTACAGCATCTCTCTTGACTGGAAAGTTTAGTCCTCAGGGAAATGGATTGCTGTTAGATCATTGTAAAAGCTGACATCCCATCAGTGCTGCGAGGCTAGCTAGTCAAAGCCCACTGCTGCTTGTCTGTTTTCTTTGGCGACTACTGACGGGCAGTTTAACTAGGACTGCGGTCCAACATGTGAAATTAAGAAAGCCTCTACACACACACATTCATGGTAATAGAACTGTACAAGCAGAGATGTTACATTTTCCAAACGAAAATGAGCAAGAATTTGTAGAATGCCGAAAGAAACTGGCCTTTCCCACAGAACAACTGCACATTATCCATCAGAGGAGCCTGGTTAAAATAGATGTACACTGCTGTTCACAAGTCTGGGCTCAGGGAGATTTATGTTTATTTATTAATTTGAAAGAAATTCGTAATTTTGTGACACAAGAATGCATTAAATGATCAACAGTGACAGTAAAGTCCTTTTATAATGTAAAAAAAAGATTTCTATTTCAAATAAATGCTGACGGACGGACGGACGGACGATAGATAGATAGACAATAGACTGACAGACAGACAGACAGACAGACAGACAGACAGACAGATAGATAAATAGATAGATAGATAGATAGACACTTATAGACAGACAGACAGACGATAGATAGATGGATGGATGGACGGACGATAGATTTAGTTTTCATTTAGATAATTTAGTTTTCAATGATCTTCACTCCATTTTTAGAACACAACAGCAGTTTAAGCTCCAACAAACCAAATTAAAGCCGTAAAGATAGTTACTATCCTTTGTGCACTAGGTTTAAAGAAAACCACATGATAGCTTTGCTGGATAGACAGTCTTTACACATAACAGAAGAGACTCCAGTGCTGAAATGGGGGGGGGGGGGATTAACAACTAATTTTCTTCAAAATTCAGACTGTCTATAAAATGCCACCATGCTTACGAAGCAATAAAATCAGTGATGTCAGTCTTGACATGTCATTTTTAAATCTTATGTGAAATGAGATTCCTGAACAGAGTTGTTCCTAGACACAACACAAGTCTCTCGTGTCTTACTGTTTAATTACAGTCTTGGTTGCTTTCGGGATCAGACACATGGGAGGTTGTGTTCAGTAAATGTGAGCTTCAATTGATTTGACACCAAATAAAAAGGCGGTCAGAGTTAGACATGAGTATATTTTGCTGTATAAATTGTATCAACACACAGGAGAGTTTGAGTGGGTAAAGAAATCCAGCAGAAGTATTCTGGAGTGCTGGGAGCCTGGCTAATGTTCAAGGTCAGTGTGTAGCCGGTGTCCAAGAGGGAATTACTGGTGGGAAGAAAGAAGCAGCTCAGTGGATGGGTGGATGACCAAACATAAATTATACTGGAAAATCAATTAGTGTTTTTCTTCAAAAAAAAAAAAAAAAGTTCATCCAGCAATAGCGATATGATTTTTCAGGGCAATACGAGAATTGTAAGACCAAAAATAGAGGGCATTGAACTGGCCATTCACACCAAGGACGGTACTTTATAATGATGAAGATATATAAAAAAAAAAAAAAAAAAAAAAAAATATATATATATATATATATATATATATATATATATATATATATATATTTAGATTGACATGACCTACATTTAAAAGAAAAGTCAAAATTATACCGATAACAGCACAAAATATTTTTTTTTCTTTTTCTGATGAGCGATACAAACATTGACAGCCAAACAGAATCCACTCACTTAAAGGGATAGGTCACCCAAAAATGAAAATTCTGTCATCACTTACTCACCCTCAAGTTCTTCCAAACTTGTTTGAGTTTCTTTCTTTGGTTGTACACAAAAGAAGATATTTTGAAGAATGTTGTTAACCAAGCTTTTGACGATAGCCATTGAATTGTCAACAGATCAGCAAATGCATGGTCATTCAGATTCATACCTCTAACATCAGAAATTGACTGCAATGCAGAATGAATTCTGAATTTTAATCTTGGATTTAAGAAAATGTTTAACATAAATATGTATTGCAACTTGGTAAATGTTGATGTTTTTGTGTCTTGCAGTCCTCGAGAACGACCCGTTCGGATGAGGAGAGGGACACTGGTTGGGACGCCTGGGGCACGTGGAGTGACTGTTCTCGCACCTGTGGAGGCGGAGCCTCGTATTCTCTACGCAGGTGTCTCAACGGAGTGTGAGTGAATACACATACATGCATTTATATCTCCATGACACCTCAAACACAAACCCTTCCTTTAAAGCCACTGTTTCAAAATTATTCTGATGGCACATTGACTTCTAATAAGGCGAAAGTTATACTATATGTAAGAGAGTACAGTGTGTAAGTTTGGTGAGCATGCACGGAATTCTGTGAAGATGGCAGATTGCTTTATGGCAGCAACATATCTGTACAGTATTACACTCTAATTAAATGATATATTTACGATACATTCAATTGCAATGCTATATTGACTATTACATATTAATTGATACACTTTACAGTTGTAAGCTGTAAAATATACTGGCAGCAATCATTTCATGCCATAATACCTGAAACAATATCACCATAATAATAATAATTATTATTACATTTTTTGTATTGAATCACTAGCAATCAGATCTAACAGGATTTTATTTTATGTTTTTTTTTTTTTTTTTGCGCAGTGTGCATGTGCTTCAAAAAGTTTGTACATTTTAGTCACTCTTTAATATAATTGAATTGTATTGCATTATATCAAAGAAAATGGCTTCCGCAAACAAACAATGCTTTTCTGAGAACTGAATTTATTTGTTATCTGTCTTCACACAGACCAAGCATAGTAAAAATATGTATCTGTGTTTGTTTTGTTATTGTGCTTTATATGACAGTGCCACAGTTGATTTCAGTCGTCAGCAGCAGATATCTGTCATTGTGATGTCAGGCCGCTCATGGTTATGGCTGACCTCAGAGAGGACAGAGAAGTGCATAATTTCCAGAAAGAATGGAAAACATGACAGATACTTTGGATTTAACAGTCTGTGTTTCTCCCTCCTTCTAATTCTACTTCTATTTCTGCCTCACTCACTCCTTCTAAAGGAAAGGAAAAAAAGTTTTGTTGCTCAAACAATAATGTAAGTACACATGCCATTAATTATGCATGTGCATAATTTACATGATTTAGAATACATTACAGCGAAGTCGTTGTCATTAGAATGAAGCCAAGAGAATTGAATCATTCATGGATACGGCAAAATGTGTTTTCTGGGTATAATATTAGTTTTGAAATGCTAATTGGCTTGTTTTGTTTTAAGCCAATTTTAGTTTCTTGAACATCAAAATGTAAACTTTGCTGACTAAAAAGTAAAGTTTGCTAACTTTATAATTGTTAACTTTGTGAGGCGAAATATCTGTTTTTTCAAATGTTAAAATAGAACATTTTCCTATCCTTAAATATATTTTTTACATATTTGTTAAACCTGTCATTATGTCCTGACAGTAGAATATGAGACAGATAATCTGTGAAAAAATCAAGCTCCTCTGGCTCCTCCCAGTGGTCCTATTGCCATTTGCAGAAATTAATCCGCTCCCGGTAAGAAACAACCAATCAGAGCTGCGGTCCGTATCTTTGTTTATGTTCAAAATGTAGAAAAATGTATATAATAAGCGAGTACACCATGAATCCATTTTCCAAACCGTGTTTTTGGCTTGTCCTGAATCACTAGGGTGCACCTATAATAAGTGTTTATATTCGGACTATTTTAGATTGCTTCGGGGGTACCGCGGCGGAGTAACCCAGTACCTTTGTGATTCTTCATAGACATAAACAGAGGAGATAGTTCCGGCTACGATGTTCTTCCGCAAGACACAAGCAGTTCTGTTTATTAACCGCTAGAGCGTCAAAAGTTACCGACTGCAGCTTTAATATTTTACTTAACATTAAACTTGAATATATATGCAAGAAGTCCCAGCCAACTAAACTCAAAGCAATGAAACAATTCAGAGTAGTTCAAATCTGTCAGTTTCGGGAACTCAAAAGAAAATGAAAGTTCAGAATACTAATAAAAGTAGATTTTTTTTAAACTAATTGGTTTCATATAAGATTGCCCTACTCAAACCAGATAATTATTTTGAGCAACACTTAAGCAATGGTGCAAATTTCGTTCAGTATGGCAATCTTAAATTAAACCAACGAGGTTTCATAGATGTTCAGTTGTTATGCTTTCAAATTTCTTGACATTTGTGTGTGTATTTTCACAGTATTTTCACCTCCTAACTGCTTGAAGGTGCAAAGGTGGCGCTGAAAGGCCAGTACAAAAAAGGCCAGTAAAAAAACAAAAATAAAGCTGTAGAAAAATACAGTATAATGAATTACAAGGCTGTAGAGAAATTACATTATTGTAACCGCTATAATCAGTCGTGAACTAAAGTGGGCCGGTCTTAGACATGAAACTCAAGGGTTAAAAATGACTCCAACTCCGGCTCAGTTGTTAGTAAAAGGTTTGGTACAGTACTGAGTCCCATTAGCCAATCAATGCTGCCATGATGTTATTTTCCTACTGCTTTGGAGTAATTAGTCACATGCCATTTACGACTCCGATGATTGGCTCCAAACCTGAGAGATATTATGTACTTTCGACTGACTTATTGCCATTGAAATGAATGGGAACGCTAACGGATAGCTCTTTCCAGGTGTGCAGACCTCGCTGAAGCAAACAATGTTTTGATTGCACAGCAGTGGAAATCACCCAATGAATGACTTATTTAGAATTGTTTATGCACATTAATACTGGGATAGATATCTGTTTTTTTTTTGTTGTGTTGGATGCAGTTGTGTTTTTGTTTCACACTGCCCATTACTTCATCGCTGGAGGGTAGATGCCAAGAGTTAAAGCAATGCACAGAAAATGGAAGTCATGCGCCATTTAAGCCGCGATACTCATTTAAATCTAATTGACCGGTTAGATCCGACTGAAAACAAGAGAAAGGGCCAATTATGGCTTGCTTTCAGGTCTCATTGGAAATGCTTCTGCTGACCCTCAACGTAAAATTGTTCTCATTGATTTGCAATTAAATGCTTCCTGTGTGAAGATTCATTTTTTTCCAAGAAAATTCAAACATAATGCAGAATGGTTTGAAGTAGGGGTGGGCGATATCTCGATATTTAAAATATATCGAGATATTTTTTAAACACGATATGGATTTTGACATATCGTATATATCGATATATTGTTTATATTCTGATTCCGCCACTTTGCTTGTTTGCCTTCCCTGTGCTGTGCTCGCCCCCCGCCTCCTTGCTTTTGTCCCCTCTCACCTCGCGTGTAGAGAACTAGTCAAAAAAAAAAAAAAGACAACTGGCTCCATTATATGGAGATACTTCAGTTTTAAGGCGTAGGGCGAACGGCAGGCAGATGTCTACTGTAGGGCCCAATGAAACGCGGACGGAATCGCGGAATCCAGTCATAAAAATGGAATTTACAGTTTAACGCGGAATGTCACGGAATTGGTCAAATTTTTTTTTGCACTTACATCAAATCGCGAAATGGACTAATATCTGCAAATATTAACCCGGAAAAGTCTATTTAAATATGAATCCTGCATGTTCTGCGTGTCTGTGTCAACGAATGGAGCAGAAGCGCGTCTTCATTCATTAAACACGGAAGCTCGCATAACGCTCGCGCTGATTACATTGTCTTTCCTCTCTCTAAATAAAGACGTGAACACATGAGGAACATCTCCAGAACTGCACTGAGAGTCACTTCATGAGCATCTGACCGTTTGATTTGAGTAAGACTAGCTCATATCACATCATAGACTGTGGTATCACATACACAGAACTGTAAAGGTAAACCCGTCAAAATAAAAGTATTTGACAGAAATCTATTACTATTGTACAGCAGAATGTAGATAGCCCACTACTACTACTATTAAAATGAAACGAACATAATTTTATAAGGAATAATCACACAACATTTCTCCCATGTTTTATTTTTAATAGTAAATCCCCTTTAAATAATTAAAAGATAAATTAAATGAATGTTTTATGCCTTCATTTGATAATCAGTAAAATGTAAATACACAGAATTTCTGAAGGGAAAAAAACATTTCACATAAGGCTATTTTAAGAATTGTTTTTAACTAATTAAGTTGTTTTTATGCATTTATGCACACAGAATTAGGTAACAATAAAACATATGGTGAAGAAAAAAATAAAATGTTTCATAGGCCCCTTAACATGTAATATTTGCCATATTTGTTTTTGCAGTAGTTTTTTGGGGGTTATTTTTCCTGTAAAGATATCGAGATATATATCGTATATCGAGATATAGCAAAATATATCGAGATATATTTTTTGCTCCATATCGCCCAGCCCTAGTTTGAAGTCACTTTTATTAATGTCCCCTGTATAAAACCCTTCAGAAGTTTGGGGCCAAGATTTTTTATGTTTTTGAACTCTTATGCTCTCCTTGGTTAGAGTTATTTGATCAAAATACAGGAAAAACAGAACAATTATGAAATATATATTGTTCTTTAGTTAATTTGACACATAGTTTGGGAATTCATTATTCAAATTTTTCTTTTTTCTTCAAATCAATAAGCATTTTGATATGTGAGGCCATTTCGTCCACAGAAAAATGTCTTGCACAGATATTAAACAGACCATCATGAGTTTTCTGTGTGCTACTGGAATAACCTCGGCTCTCTTCCTGCTTTTGTTTATTGTCAGTAGAACTTTAGAAGAGCTGCAGCGGTGGGCCAGCTTGTGTTGTGATTGCGTTCTGCTGATTACAGGAAGATCTGGAAGTGATTCCACAGCTGATTATGTGGTCAGCGAACAAAGACGCTCTTTCTGAATCGTAGCATCCGAGCAATATCGCTTGCACACAGGCCAGAGCACCTGTTAAAGAGCACTGGAGCAGAAATAACAGACATTGATGGTTTGGAGTGGAGACAGGGAAGGCTACAGATGACCTGAAAGAGAAGAATGAAACATAGAAAAAGACTTAACTAAATAACTCTATTCTGCCCCTTGAAGCAGCCTTAAGAATGCAGTGCATACTTGTTGAATTGTTAATTACTGTGGGTTACTGTTTAAAAAACTTGGGGTCAGAACAATTTTGTAAAAAAAGAAAAGTGTCAAAAATTTTGCAAAAATATACAAAATAAAAAAAATCTAATTTATGTTCTTTAAACAATTCTCAAAAATAAAACCAAAGTATCGGAATATGAAGCAGCATATTGAGAATTTCTTTTTCTATTTTTCTATTTACCATTTTCATTTATTTTAAAGATTTAAAGATGTAGTTTTTATTATTAATTATGATTTATTCATTTTTCTTTTAGTAATTAGTTTTCTTGATAACTACTTCAAATAGAAAATTGTGTATATATTTTATTTTAATTTCCGTTTTAGTATTTAACTGTAATAACCCTGTTTCTGCACTATAATGTGAAACTGAAGACAATTCACCTTTACCATCACAGGAATACATTTTCTTTAAAAAAAAAAACATATTGCAATAGAAAACACTTATTTTAGGCTGTAATCATATTTTTCAAGAGAACTGTTTGTAATATATTTTAATTACAAACTGTGATTGATCACTGAATCTATATGAGCT
This sequence comes from Carassius auratus, assembly GCF_003368295.1. Classification (NCBI taxonomy): domain Eukaryota; kingdom Metazoa; phylum Chordata; class Actinopteri; order Cypriniformes; family Cyprinidae; genus Carassius; species Carassius auratus. Next base: position 7,051,590 of record NC_039249.1, on the reverse strand, counting down.
GCATTCTCTTGCATGACTAATTATTTGATCTGATTGCCAAATGGTAGTTATGTTTTTGTTTTGTTCAGTATGCAGTGCACTGTGCAGTATCCAGTGAATAAATGCTAGAATTTCATCCTACATCATTTCGCTCAAGGGCAGGACGATTGCAGAGAAAGATTGAGATCTTAATAACAGTCTGGTTGCATCTTCCTTCTACCCTTTAGAAGTCTTGTGATGTGAACCATTTCTGTTTAGGGTGACTGCTGCTCTTCTGAGCGGAATTAATAAGCTGAAATATGATAGGCTAATGTTTTTAGGCTGAGTTAATTTAGAAAGTCAATATCCTGTTGTTCTTCTTTCTGGTTTTCTCTTTATTTCTGTGTCTAAACATCCTCTTCTCAATACACATTGTTGCATATTTAATACAACTGTAGCTGGATTCATGTTTTTGGAGAAAATCACAAATTGCAAATAGTTTCATGTTTATTATTATTATTATTATTATTATTATTATTATTTAAATGCACTTATACTGAAAAATATTTCACAATAGTAATTATTATTAAAAAAAAATTTGTAGAGGGAATTTTTTTTCTATATAGCATTTATTCATTTTAGGTTCTCAAGAAGCGCACAGATAGACAAAGAGTCTCACAAACAAGTGAGCAGTTTAAAGAGAGAACAATCAAGAGCAGGTCTGAAAATTATACTGTAGGAATAAATAGTAGGATGTTCCTTTCCCCTTGATAATGTACTGTGATATTGAGACAAAAGATGGAGGGGCTGCGCCACAAACAAGAACAATGACTTTGTAACATATCAGATTTTCTTGTTTTGTGTTTGTTCCACAGGAACTGTGAGGGCAGGAACATCCGCTACAGAACATGCAGCAATACAGTAAGTCAGTGTTATGAGGCTCACCGGCAATCTGTGTCTGCAGAAAGAGGTTTGCATAGAATTGTCCTATTGATCTGCTTTTGAGGGGAGGGGCTTACCGATAGGTCAATTGGAGCTAGTACCCTCATACACATAACCTGTACTCATTTGGTTATTCATCCTGTTACCAGTAAGAGTGTGAGTGTAGTTTAAATTCCATAGTGCATTTTTTTATTCAAAAATTTCTCTGCTTCAATAAACTACTAATTTGCTGCTTATTATAGTTAGGTAGTTGTTAAGTTTAGGTATTGGGTAGGATTAAGGGATCTGAAATATGGTAATGCAGAATAAGGCATTAATTTGTGTTAATAAGTATTGAAGGGGTCATATAACATTATTTGGTGTAATACAATGCGTTTATGTTCTTTAAAGTTAAAAAACATGAATTTCCTCATATTGTATATTATTGTTGCTCCTCTCTGCCCCGCCTTTCTGAAACGAGTTGATTTTTACAAAGCTCATCGATCTGAAAAGCTAGGTGTGCTCTGATTGGCCAGCTATCCAGTGCATTGTGATTGGCCGAATACCTCAAGAATGTAACGGAAATGTTTCGCCCCTTAACATCTAGAGATACACAGCATCTCCACGACATGATGGTGGTGGCAACAGTACTACAACGAGAATAAAAGTTACAACTTCTTTCTTTGAGTAAATATTTGAGCGACCCTAGGCAAATCTTCCCACAAAGTAAGTTGTGAGGCGTGATTAAACAAGGCATTTTAGGAGGGTGTGGATGAGTTGTAACTTTTAAGGGTTAGTTCACCCAAAAATGAAAATTATGTAATTAATGACTCAACCTCATGTCGTTCCAAACTCGTAAGACCTTCGTTCATCTTCGGAAAACAGATGAAGATATTTTAGATTTAGTCTTAGAGCTTTCTGTCCCTCCATTGAAACTGTGTGTACAGTATACTGTCTATGTCCAGAAAGGTAAGAAAAACATCATCAAAGTAGTCCATGTGACATCAGAGGGTCAGTTAGAATTTTTTGAAGCATCGAAAATACATTTTGGTCCAAAAAAAAATTGACGACTTTATTCAGCATTTTCTTCTCTTCCGGGTCTCTTGTCAATCCGCGTTCATGACTCCGCAGTAACGCTGCTGACGTAAGTCACAACAGACCCGGAAGAGAAGACAATACTAAATATTCATAATTTTTGTTATTTTTGGACCAAAATGTATTTTCGATGCTTCAACAAATTTTAACTGACCCTCTGATGTCACATGGACTACTTTGAAGATGTTTTTCTTACCATTCTGGACATGGACAGTATACTGTTCACACAGCTTCAATGGAGGGACTGAGAGCTCTGGGACTAAATCTAAAATATCTTAAACTGTGTTCCAAAGATGAACTGAGGTCTTACAGGTTTAGAACGACATGAGGTTGAGTCATTAATGACATAATTTTCATTTTTGGATGAACTAACCCTTAAAGAAAAAATAACTCTTTGGGTTTGAGACTTTAGTCTTTGCGACTTTTCCAATCTTATTTATGCGCAAACAGCTGTAACACTACGAAGAGAAAGGAAAACTTGAAATTTCATCATATGACCCCTTTAATAAACAGCCAGCATGCTAGTAATATGCATGTTAATAAGTAACTACAGTAGTTAACAGTAAAAAATTGGTCCCTAAACTAAAGTGTTTAGTTTGAATGAAAAAAAAAAAAAACTGGCATGGAATCAAATGATTTTCATGACATTTAGTCATTTTTGCTTTTATTGTATTAGGCTTGATCAGTGTAGTCTGATTCGTGACCAAATAATTCTTATAACCAATTGTTTAACTGATTCTTTGAAAAATTGTTTAAATGACTCATAATTTTCTTGGTGTAACAGCTCAAAAAAAAAAAAAACAAAAAAAAAAAAACAGTTAAAGGACTTGTTATGGAACCAGAATGGTGCCCTATGATTCAGTCAATAGTCCCCAACCACTGGACAAACTCATTTTGAGAGCAGTTAGATGCCCATGTGTCTCAAGGACCATTTTAATCAAAAGCCAGTGTTTTTCTACCATTGAAGTGGTTTCATCTGGAATCACATTCCTCCTTCACCCACAATTCCAATCAGAGCCATCTGGGAAAGATTCCCAGCATAACATTTATCCCATTTCCGTCAAAACAGTGAGAACTGATGCTCGGTCTTCCCTGTCAGGCTTTATAATTGCTGTTGATGAGGTCCATTGTCGAATTGTTCTTTTTGTTTCCATTACGATTCTGACGTTGAGGACTTGTGATTTGTAATCGCTCTATCCGATGGAGACGCTTCAGTCATGGGCATCACTGATGATCTTTGCACATGGGGGCTTCAGAGCCGGTCGGATGATTAAATGAGTTCAGAGCCCCGAGCTGCAGAGGAAGAATTGTGGTTTTCTTTAGTGCACAGGAGATGACATAGGAAATATTGTTTTTCAAAACATGGAGGCCTGCCACAGTTCAATTACACTGTCACCATTCGTTAATGCACCCAGTCATCTGCATAAGCTTTATGATGTTACACACATGATCACGATTTAATCTCGCCACATAGAAAATAATATTTCCAGTGCCAATGTTAGGTCAGCTGTTATTTTTGGGCCTTTTAAATATTAGTGTTTCTATTTTGTAGGCAAAGTTGATGCTGAGTAGTAACTCATTATATACAGTATAAATAAAATACGTAATCCGATTCCAAAAATTAAACACTTGTTAATAGATTATATAACATTTTAAAATACTCATCAGACTACATACACAAAATGACAGTAAATTATTAATAAATTACATTCATAATTCCTCCTCTAATTCTTCTGTAACAAATTAGTAAAAAAAAAAAAAGTTTTTATTTTAAAATAATTTATAATATTTTACATTTAAAATAGTATTTTTTTAATTAAATAATTTAGTTGTTTTAATATCCATATGGTACAGGATTATCCTGTTCAAACTAATGTGATAAATAAGGTTAAATTAATAGAAATGTAATCAAAAAGCTAAAATACTTAATGTAGATTGTTACTAACTACCATTTCCAGCATGTAATTAATATTCAGTGATGTAATGCACTTCGTAAGAAAATCCACCTAAAGATTTTTTTTATAGTTGCCAAATCTTTCTCTGTTTTTCTTCCAATCAGGACTGTCCTCCAGAGTCAGGTGACTTCAGGGCTCAACAATGCTCCGCCCACAATGACATCAAGTACCAAGGACAAACCTACGAGTGGATACCTGTGACGTACGACCCTGTTTCACCTTGTGCCCTCCGATGTCAAGCCCGGGGGAAAAGCCTGGTGGTGGAACTGGCGCCCAAAGTGTTGGATGGCACTCGGTGCAAAGCGGATTCTCTGGATATGTGCATCAGTGGGATTTGTCAGGTGAACATCAATTAACTTAAGCTACGTAAACTGACAGTGAGGCACCCTTTGAGTTCGAAAATATTAGTCCATGACATTATAAGAGTTGTCATAAGTGGCACTAAAACAAGCATTAACTGTTTTCTATACCTGTTTTACGTGGTGTTGAAACTCAAATATTGGTAGAAAATTTCACAAACAGTTACAAAGAAACAGCAAGTAACAAAGTGAATTAAACGTGAGATTTTAAAATGTATTATTTTATTTTATTTTATTTTATTTTACAGTGTAGGGGTGGGTGATATGACCAAAATCTTATTTCATGGTGTGAGTTATCACCATTTCATTTCATGATAATAATATGGATCACAGTAGAGTAATTTAATTTTTTTGTTTTGTTATTAAAAATAAGACAGACACAATAGCAGTAAGATACTACATTATACAAATTCATTAGGATTTGAATAGTAGGTTTATTTAACAGTAGCATTTAACCAAATAATATAACTAAAATAATAAATAATATTTATTATGATAATATAATTGTAATGAAGTAAATATTATAATTTTGATAAAATAATTGTTTGTGCACATGCATGTTGTAATGCTTATCCACTGGTATGGGAGAGAGAAGAACTTTTTTCAGATCGTCCATTGTTTATTTGCTTGATTTTGGCTGATTTTGTACTTTGTTTCTGGCTGGGATTTGTGAAATATTCTATAAACGACTGTCTAACGGAAGTGGGAGCTTACCAGGTGCACTTGAACGCAGTGCGAGATGGCAGAACTCCCAGAAAACCCAAAAGTAAAAACTGAAATCTGAAAATGTTATTTATACATAAGCCTATTTAAGTGAGCATTTACAGCGCTTAGGTTAATACATCTGTCCTTTAAAGTTCAGTCTAGGCTTGTTGATGAGGTGAAGAACACTTTTCTGAAGCCAACGCCACTCAGTATTTACGAGGGAGAATTCTTGACCTTTTCAGCCCTGTTCTGACATGCATTACAGTAATATTAGCACAATGAGAATAAGCTTTACAGTTTTATCCAATTCTTTTTCAGACTATATATGGATCAAGTGTCCATCCACTAAAGTTACCAAACCATCTGCTTCTGCCATAGTATGAGTCTTTTTCACTGTGTGTCCAAAGGCTTAATGTTATTGTTTGGTGGTACTGACGCCAACAGGTTTTCCATCCTGGATATTTCTAACAGCATAACTCACATTTCCTGAAAATATAAAAAACTTGCAGCTAAAATGGAAAGATAATGAAATAATGACCATAAACATAGGAAAACTGTCTCTCTTTTTCAGTGTTACATATGTGGGGATTTGGGGTATATTTAGGTCATGATTCTGCCAGATTAACCTCAGTTCTGTGTCTTTGTGTGAGCAAAAGAGAGAAAAATAGGCCTGAATCGACAGAAAGACAAGGAATCAAGTTTCCATTTGACCATGGCTCTGGTTTAGGAAGTTAAACACAGGATTTCCAAAAACAGGGTCTCCAATTGCTTGGAAACTAACATAATTACTTGCATACATAAAATAGTTTATTTAGCACTAATTTTGCATTCATTTTGCAAATAGCCTTCCAGTGCACCTAGAGCGTGAATATCTGTTTTTTGAGCTTCTTGGCTATGTTTGATTCACTGGATACCAAAAATAGACTGAAATGTGTCATTATTTAACCTCATATGGGACGCTTTTCCAATAGGGATCACAAAAGGAAATATTCTGAAGGATGACAGGGGATGAATGCTATTAAGCCCAGAAAAAAAAAGCACCATAAAAGTAGCCTATATGACTTATGCACAATATTCAAAGTTCTGTGAAGTCATTATCTATTGGTTGACAGGCAGGAACAACTTATAATACAACAACTCTTGTTTGTGGTTCTGTATATATATTTAAAAATTGAGTGTTCTGCCACTCTGCATGGTTTAACTTCCATTTGCTCTTGCATACTGTGTAACTGAACAAAAATATATAAATTTAAATATATGCAACTCTTAATATTACAGCTTTCTATGTGTTTATTTATTCCTTTCACAATGATTCACATGGCTTGGAAGACTTGGAATATACTGCACAAATCTTACATTTATGGAGAGGTTTTGGTCAATTGTGGAGCTCAAAAGTATACATCCCCATTTAATTTTGTTGTCTAGAGCTTCTGGCACATTCAGCTAAACTTTACTTTTCTGTTCCACCGAAAAAAGAAAAAAAAGAAAAAACAGATGGTACATAAATGATGACAGAATTTTCATTCTTGGGTGAACTTTCTTAATGTTTTCAGTAGACATAGCCTCTCTGTTTTCCATCTGGCCCATTGCAAAGAAACACAATGCACTTAAACTAAATCAGATACAATCATCAGTATTCAATGCAGTGCTGCACGGTAACTGAATTCGACAATGTTGATGAAACTTCTCTTGCATTGCACCGAATCTGACCTCAGTCCCCGTGTGTATTAGGTAAATTGGTGTAAATGAAGCTTGTCTGTTTACTTGTGCTTGTTTACCAGAGCTACTGGGTAAAGTCTTGCTGTTTGCTTTCTCTGGCTGCTTTCCTTATTGCCCCGCTAGTGTAAACAGAACTTTGTATTAAACCTGGGCAGCTTTTCTGGTGCAGATGGTTGTTTGCTAGAAGAGCATCACTGTCAGAAGCACATCTTTCTGGGTAAATATTGAGGAAAACTGCAGGGAACATGTATGGGGATGAAAACTTATGAAAAAATATTCTTTCCATGTTTTACATGTTGGCTCTCCATGAATTTTTATAATGCTTGTAAGAGCTTAAACATTGTAGTTTGGAGTCGTGCGCTGGCTAGTTTCTCAATCCACATCATTTTATTGTCCGTTTCTATTCTGTTGAGGAGGAAGCATGATTTGTCAGTTGCCTCTCAGAATAGTGTTGCAGCAGGAGGGATGAATCAGGAAAATGTTCAATTCAAAATACCTTTGTGGATCATTTGGAGTCTGAGTCAAGTTTCCTATTTTGCCTTTTTTCTGAGTTATGCCTCTGTATTTTCCAACAGGAAGTCGGCTGTGACAGACAACTGGCAAGCAACGCTAAAGAGGACAACTGTGGCATTTGTGCTGGAGACGGTTCCACTTGTCGACTGGTCCGAGGCCAGGCTCTGCCACACGTGTCACCTGAAGAACGTAGGTACACGCATACATGAGCACATGTTTGTGGTTTTGTTTTTAGACTATTGCTCTGTTTTTTTGGAGCATCCTGAGCAGCCAGTCACAACAATATTGGATCAGCCCAGGGCCATAATCACCATAGACACTGTGGGGGACTGCATCAGTGGTTGTCAATGTCAAAATTAAAGTAGGTGGAGTTTACTGACACCATTTCGGTATCATTTAAAACTGAATGTGAGGAGACAAGAAATGTTTGGGGTATTGAAAATGTTAGGTACACAAATAGCAGTGAATTACTTTCCTAGAATTAGAGCATTTCCTTTGCTATTCTGTTCCTTTTTACTTTATAAAAAAATAAAATACACCAGGGTTCAAGACTTCAGTATTTTCTTGGATCAACCGATGACATTTGGACAGGAATTGTTTATAAATATAGTTAGATTTCGACTTTTTTGTTTTGTTTTGTAATTGTAATTGTAATTGCATTTTGATATAAAAATTGTGATTTAAAATGTGTTTTGTTTTGTAGGGTTGCACAATTTGGCCTTAAAAAAGCCATTTTATATAATAATAAAAAAAAAAAAAAAAATAATAATAATAATAAAGTCAGCTAATAAAGTGCAAAAGATCGCACTCATGGGCACTGCACATATCCTTCGTAAGGTGCTTGGGTGAATCGCTGTGATCTCTTGTATAATTGTTTTTAAGAAAACAATTATAATATAAATTTTACAATAATAATAATAATAATAATAATAATAACACCAACAACAAATTGTTATTATTATTATTATTGTTGTTTTGTTGTTGTACTTATGATTATTATTACTGTTAAATATAAAACAAATAAGAAATATTATTATTGTGACATTTCAGTGTAACTGTTTTTTTTTTATATATTTTGACTAACTAATTGTCTATTTTTAGTGATAAGACATAATATTGATACAAAATATTATTATGTTGTAAAACCACAAGTAGCCTTTTAAGCTTTTCTTTTGTTGTCAGCAGGCAGTTCATAAGGGCTTTTCTTTACAAGTTTGGGAAGATGGTTGGCACATGTTGCATTACCAAAAGCAATCCAAACTCAGAGCAGATGCAGAAATAAGCAGTTCTTATGGAGCAGCATTGACTACGATCCACCCTGAGATACTGAAAACACTGGATCATTACTGCTCACTTGTAAATGAACACAGTACCATGCTTCACTCAGAAGCACATACATATTTATTGTATTGAATCAAAGCTAGTTTAATTTAAGGTGATTTAATAAACACAATTTCATTTTTTTGTTTCGATTAACTGTGCTGCTCAACGTGATACTATACATCTAAATAAGTCAGTGGACTTTTCTCCCTTTATCTTAAAATGAAATGTTTATTACTGTATCAAATCAAATAATCCTCAATGTTCAGAAACTTATGTGTTTTAAGCAGTCTTACATTCCCTGTGGTCTTCAGTTAGTGCAAGCATTGGCGGCTTTATTTGCCTGCTTAATTTATGTGAATGCCAGCAGACGGATTGTTTGCATTCTGGGACTGAAGATAGAGTTATTGATTCCCTTTAAAGCGTGTGAGGGAATCTCAGCCCATTTGAGAGAAATAACACGCTTCATGCTGTGGCTCTTGCTTGTAAATAGCTAGATGTCATTTATTTAAGATTTTTACCCAAATACTCAGTTTTTGTTTCTGTCTGCTGGGCAAGTATTGGGGTTTTAGGCAGGATGCCATTGCTGAAATCATGTCTGTTTAAAAATATCAAATAACAGAAGCGTTTCATATGACAACCACACCCCAAATTAATTAAGACAGCTAATTTTTATTTCTGTACGGCTGAATGTTGCCTTTAAACATTCCAGCCTGAAGAACACAAGGCTATTTCTGTGGCACTGTGTTTTCGCCTTGAGTTTTATATTTGTTTTGGGAAGATTCTGCGGTGTATTGTGTTTGGTGGCTGCTGAGGATTTTTCCTCATCCAAAAATTCCTTTGTCTTACAGCAAAATGCTCCACCGACTTTGATTAGTTGGCTGCACAGGCAGCATTTTAAGGCATCATGAGCACACTTCCCACGCAAAGGCTGTTCCAAAGCGTAGGAAGCATGACTTAGCTGACTTCTAAGATACCTTTGGCAACATCACATGTGGAAAAATGCGTTACGATGACCCCATGTGAGATGGATGACACAGTACAGGATAATTATAAATATACACTGCCGATCAAAAGTTGGGTTGGTAAGATTTTTTATGTCTTATGTTTTCCACTGCTTCCTTTCTTGAGAAAAAAAATACAGTAAAAACAACAATCAATTTGAAATATTATTACAATTAAAAATAATTGATTTTCTTTTTGAATATGTTTTCAAATGTAATTTATTCATGTGATGCAAAGGTGAATTTTCGGCGTCAACACTCCAGTCTTCAGTGGCAAATGATCCTTCATAAATCATTTTAATATGCTTATTTTTTACTGCATTATATTTTTGTGGACGTTGTGATGTTTAGTAAGTATTTTGTGATGAAAAGAAATTCAAAAGAGCATCATTTGTTTGAAATAGATTTTTTTTGTCATTGTTTTTGTTACTTTTGATCAATTTAATGCTTCATTGTTAAATAGAAGTATTAATTTTGTCATATTTAAATAATAAATAAATCAACTAACCCCAAAACTTTGAATGATAGTGTACTTAATTTCTTCAACATCAGATTATTTTCTGTATGTTTTAATGGATTGTTATTAGCTCAGCCGCATGCTAACACCAAATTCTATTGAACCAGTTGTGTTGTAGATCATAGATTGTTCCAAATCGGTTTTGTTTCAATTGATGCTTCCTTAGGTGTCTAGCAATGTAGGCAGTAGAAAGCAAGGCAGCTCACTAGGTTTTGGAGCAGGGCCTGAGCGACTGGAACTTTTCTCCTAACCAAAACGTTTTCACACAATCATGCTATTCATTTTCAAAGCCTGTTAAAGCAAAAACGAGGTAACTCGATCCAAACAAGTTATGCATTCTTTAATAAAAAGCCGTCTCACTAATAATTCACATGCGTGGCACTGACATGTAGGCTTCTCGTAAGTCGTCATGAGGTCTCCAGATGGAAGTCCAGTGATCGGATAGGTCATTCCCCAAAAGACTTCAATGCAGTCTGGATGACGGTCAGGATTCCAGAGCATCACATGGATCTGTTAATATTAAAGCGCAATAAAAATTAAATAAAATAAAAAAGCTGCTAATGAGCCTCTGGCTCATAAAATTCATTCCTTTTACTCTGCAGTGACTCATTTCTGCATTTTTGAAAGGAGGGCGAAGTAAGCACAGATGCATTATGGGAGCGTTTGTGTGATTTTAATTTAACTTGCTGGTCGATGCATCTTTGTGGAGCAGTTAGTCATATTAGACCCCCCCCCCCACATCGTTATAAACAAATTTAAAGTCACACTTGCATGGTTGGGTTGTTTTTAAAGTGAAGGCAATTACGTCTTGGGTATTTTTTATTGGTAATTTTAAAACGCAGCATTGTTTGAGCATTTTTTGCCCTGTTTACAACAGAGTGGTGTCTGAAACTTTATTTCATTATAGCAATAAATTCTAGAACTTTCTAAATATGTTTCCAAAAGTAAATATTTTGGGGCTCCCATGATTTTGGTGCATTTCCAAGCCCTATAATTGCTGGATGCAGTGAGCAATTGCTGAGTGAAGGGAAAAACACCTCTTTTCCTGCACTATTTCCTACTAATGCAATAAACTGCATTAACACTTAGCATCTACACAAACCACTAACTTTATATTTGAGCCAACAGTTTATCCTTTAAAACTGTTAAAGAACTTATTATAATAATTAATAATAATAATTCCTTACATTTATATAGCGCTTTTCTAGGCACTCAAAGCGCTTTACATAGACAGGGGGTATCTCCTCATCCACCACCAGTGTGCAGCATCCACCTGGATGATGCGACGGCAGCCATATTGCGCCAGAACGCCCACCACACACCAGCGTACTGGTGGAGAGGAGACAGAATGATGAAGCCAATCAGCAGATATGGGGATTGTTAGGAGGCCATGATGGTCAGAGGCCAATGGGCGAATTTTAGCAAGGATGCCGAGGTCACACCTCTACTCTTTTCGAAAGACATCCTGGGATTTTTAATGACCACAGAGAGTCAGGACCTCGGTTTAACGTCTCATCCGAAGGAAGCTAAAGCTACAAGCTAAGAATGTTCGCTGTTGAAACCAAGGACACTTAAAACACACTTTTAACACTCTTACTATATTTATTTGTCCACTAAAAATGTCCAAGGGCTGACATGTATAAAAGTGTAACAGAATATTTATGATTTTTTTGTAATTTTCTTTGTAATATTACGACTGTTGCTATCACTTATCATGTAAGTTGTTTAATAGCTTTCTATGGTGAAAACGACAGTGAAGGAAATACAATTTTTGAATAAAGTATCTTCATTCCTTTAAAAAAAAAAAAACAACATAACAAAAAAACACCTTGATTTTATGTGTTGTAAATACAGTGACATAATATTTCCAGTGTTTGCATATTTTTATGAAAAGTTTTAATGATCATGATTGGAAATGAAGTGCAATAAAAAAAAAATATGTGAGAGAGTGATATTTACATTAGTTTTTAGTTATTTTGCATACACTTGTCTCATATTTCATATCAAACATGCCCTTTGGTACACTGTAAGAAAAAATAAATCTGTAGTTTATCATTTAAAATACAGATTAAACATCTGTTAAAAATCAATACCAAAAAATTCCATAATATTTACATTGTGCATTGGGCCGTATTTTTATAGATTTTTCTTAAAGACACAAGTTTTGATAAAAATTGTCCCTCTAATATCATTTTGGGACTAAACTTTTTTCAATGTTTTAGTTTTTTAATTTTTGTTAGTTCCATTTACTATTATTAACTGATAATTATTATGATGTTTTTTTTTTCTTCTGTTTTAATACAATACAGCAGAAATAACACTATGCAAATGGTTAATATTGACTTTGTTAGTAGCAAGCAGTTCAAACAATGTAACAAAATTATGACCTAAGAAATAAAATGAAACAAATACGAACAGACATGAAGAATAAAATTGTTTTTAACTTAACAAATACTCTCAACAAATTAAAAATAGTGTTTATTTTAATTTTCACACACTGAAATACAGCCTTTTTTCCCAACTTTAACTTTAAATGTTTTGTTTGTGCCTTTGAAATTACTCCTACTATCCATGATTAGGCGTATTATTTTGTGGTTTAGGCTCAAAATAATAATTTTAAGCACAACGTGTTTTCTGCAAATGTAATTGTGCAAGTGTACATTTTTTTTTTATAATTATTTATTCATAGGTGTACATTCACACCATGATATAATTAAGATGTTTGTGTGGATTCATTTGTGAATGCATTTTGCTATGTATTAGAAAAACCTTTAAAACATTTCTGGGGACAGTTCCATTTAGGGACACAATTACAAATACCAGGACTGTCCCCAGAAAACAGGGATCTGGTCATCTTGTTTTATCAAGTATGTTCATATTTTTAAGGAATCCCATTTTCATCCTTGAACATGACACTAAGATGCAAAATGTTATAATAATAATAATAATAATAATAATAATAATAATAATAAATTCTGTCATTTATTACTCTTTTGTTGTTCAAAAACAATTCCAAATATATATGTCTGAACATCCTCAGAAAAAATCTTTATGGAAAAACATGAGGGTCAGCAAACAATGACCGAATGTTCAATTTTGGGAGAACAGTTTCTTCACTCTGTGGGATTATCCTTGTAATAAGTCTCTTTGTGCAGGAAATCTAAATAAAGAATAAAAAGAAGTAGGGATACAGCATAACTGGAGAGATTTCCTGTATTCCTCCCATTCTCTCCATTATCCTCGTTCCGCTTGCTTTTACAGAACACTCTCAATCCAACCATAACTGAAAGCACTCAGGCTGTTCTCTGTTGTGGTTTTCTGTTTACTGAGCTGGAAATTGGTGGGTTTTCTTTTTTCAGCAGTACACTGGGAAGCCGCAAATGTTTTTTATGGAGGGAGGTCGAACACATTAAGTGTGTTGCAGTGTGTGTGTGTGTGTGTTTGCAATTCATTTACTCTCAAATGTAATAATGTATTTATGTGCACTTCCATATCTCATATAATCGGTGGATATTGACATGAACTGTGAGGGATGCTGTACTTCTGATCTGAGTTTGGAGTGAAACACTGCATTGCATGTTGAGTTTAGTGAGTGACCTGCCAGTTATCATCTAGGAAATAAATGCAGTTGTTCTGCAGATTAATCCAATTTTATATTTAATTTCATGCAGTGTATTATGTGATGCTTTAATGACTTTCTGGTTTGTGATTCTTCTTCCACAGCCATAAAAACGGTGATTGAAGTGCCGATGGGTAGCAGAGGCCTTAGAATCACATCCAAGGGACCAGACACGATTGGTGAGATTATGCATATTAATTTAATACAAAGATGTGTGGTGCTTCAAAGCTTCTGGGTCCTTGACCTGACACAAGACTGTCATGAATGAAGTCCCGGCTTATTCTGGCAGTTAGAAGCACTAAAAGACTAGTCAGGAAGGGTTAAGATTCAAAAGGATTTTCAACATTATTACTATGATTTAATCCAGCTTTCTGCCACAGGTCTGAGGCCTTAGAGTGTAGTTATAACATATATAATAGTTATATCACAGCGTTTTGAGAATTAGTGAGACGCTATATTCAGCTATCACCGAGTTTTCCCACACTCTCCCAGAGAGATTTTCCACCGTCTGAAACTTAACGCTACTGGGGTAAATCTCTGTTTCTCCTGGTTTTATGTCATCCTAAAATCAACTAAAATACAATAAGGTTTTATATCTAGCATACAGAAAGTGAAACGTATTTATGTATTTTTATGTATTTGAAAAGTTAAGTGAGTCATTATTTATATGGGAATGTATTATATTTGATTATAAACTTCATTGTAAATAATTTAGCAATAATATTGGATAACTTTCTTTTATAATAATGTTGAGTTATATTAACCATAAATACATTTAAAAAATTCATTTATTCATTTCAACATAAATTTAAGTCAGCTTAATATTTGTGCAAAAATTGTATTTATTTATTTAAATTTTCAGGCGAAATATTGGCCGAAGGTTTTTATTTATTTATTTTTATTATAATATTTTTTTATTGGCTTTGTGACATTCTTCCACATTTGAGCAGCTCTTTATTTAGGAATGTAATGTATTTGATTATAATGGAATCGTGGAAATTTTATAGGAAATTTTCTTGATTGTATGGAATAGCTTTCACTGCATATTTACCCAAAATCAACCTTCAATCAACGTCTGACCTCTCACACTGATTCAAGTTAAAATTAGAATTTTCCCCGTTTTTTTTCCTAACATTGGGGATTTCCCATTTGTAACATCCTTGCTCCTCTCAGGAAGTTGTCACAGGCCATCAGAAGCATCCTAGCCTGATTTTCCAAAGAACTCTTCCCACTCCTGAAATATAGTCTGAATTTTACAATACTTCCACAGTGACACGGCCAAACTGTATTTGACATGGTCGCCTGGTGTAGTAGAACAGCGTGGGAATGCATATGGATTTTATATCTTTATATCTAGTCTGAAAGACCATAAAAAAAAGAGATTTCCTATTACCTGAGTGGGACTGGCAAATGCTAAGAGCTTGAGGGAACTTTAGGATAGAGCAGAAGAATGAAGTGTTCATGCAGGCTAATTTGTGGTGGCTGAGAGCCCGGTATGATGGAGACGGGGCCAGTAATCTTACAGACTTCCATAACGGACACACAGAGTATGCCGAAGTCCAATCCCAGTGATCCGTTCCACATCCGATGGACCCACACTCACACATGTACACACTTCCGTTCTGTGGAAAACTACTATTTTCCCTGTACACACACTGATATCTAAACCCTTTAACCTGTGCATAACTCCTTTTTAGTTGCAAACTAGACATCCATCAAGAACTACAGGCATTTAGTGGATGTTTGACTTGTCAGATGTTTTATAAATGGGGTTTGAGTGAACTGAAGATTGCTTGCACCGATCAACTATCCCAAGCTCAGGTAATGAATTAGGTATTTTTTTTTATACAAAAAATACTTTAAAAGACTAGAAAAATAAAGAAAACGAATACATATGATCCAAAATCTAAATAATGAACTTGCCCTATAGATTTGTTCATTGAGATGTTTTAGATATTATAGCTCTTTTATAATGTGCCAATAATTGCCATTGTTTATCGTTTCAAGCCATAAAATATCATATCACCATCCATTGTTGAAAATATTCAATGTGATTTTAACAATTTCAGATATAAATAAATGTCTTTCCGTTGTTTGCAAATATGATACGCTGTTTTGGAAATAATTGCGGGTCCTTCATGTAAATAGAGCAAGAGAACAACATGTGTTAGCGGTAAGGGAAAATCAAACAACTGGTCAAAGCGGCAAGAGAGCGGCTAGTGTCAGCTGAATATAATTATGCCTTCTTTATCGAAACAGCTCGCAAAGAGATTCAATTCCCACGTTGTCATTCTGCACTTCTTGAGGGCGTCTTGTGATAAAAATTGGCAGTTAACATTTATTTGCTTAGACAAACAGATTGGATGATGGTTTTTCTGTGATGTGGCAGTTTACAAATTAGAATGGTTGGGTTAATGTATGATTCAAAGATTTAAAAAATGATTTTAACTTTTAGTTTTACTTTATTTCAAAGTTGGACACAAAGTTCTTGTGAAATGCAGTTTGCAAACAAGAAAAAAATAATAGAAATTAAAGCTACTGGGTGGATATTTATTGGATCAAAGTAGGCATTACATAGAAAAAAGGATAAGATGGATGGATGGATTGATGGATTAATGGATGGACGGATGATACATAGAATGGATGGATGGATGGAAGATACATACTATAAATGGATGGGTGGGTGGATGGGCAAATACAATGGATGGATGGATACATATGATATATTAATGAATGGGTGTATGGACACATACGATGGATGGATTTATGGATGGACAAATACGATGGATGGATGATACATATGATATATTAATGGATGGGTGTATGGACACATACGATGGATGGATTTATGGATGATACATACTGTGGATGGATACATACAGTATGATGGATGGATGGATGGATACAATGGATGGGTGGGCGGATGGATTCTGTGAATGGATGGACAGATATATACGATGATGGATGGATGGATAGATGAATGGATACATATAATGGATGATAGGAGGGATGGATGATGCATACTATGGATGGATGGGTGGATGAATGCATGGAGGGATGGAAACATGAGATAATGGATTGGATGGACACTTACGATTTATGGATGGATGGATGGATGGATGATACATACTATAAAGGAATGGATGGGTGGGTCTATGGAAACATACAATGAATGGATTTATGGATGATACATACTATGGGTGGATGGATGGATGGATACATACAATAGATGGATGATACATACTATAAATTAATGGATGAGTGGGTGGATGGATACATAGGATGGTTGGATACAATGGATGGATACAACAGATTTGTGGGTGGGTGGTTGGATAAATAAATACTGAGAAGGAATGGATAGATACATATGATGGATGGATGGATGGATTGATGAATGGATACATGTGATGGATGATAGGATAGATTGATATTTATAGATTGATGGATGGATGATTCATACTGTGGATGGATGGGTGGATGAATCCATACTATGGAGGGATGGAAACATGATGGATTATTATGATAGGATGGATAGACACATACGATGGATGGATGGATGGATGGATGGATGATACATATTATGGATGGTTGGATGAATGGATACATATGATGGATGGATGGATCAAAGCAATGGATGAGTGAATAGATACATACTATGGATGGATGGATACATAAGGATGGGTGGATAGATATGTACTATGGATGGTTGGATAGATACATACTATAGATGGATAGATGGATGAATACAATGGATGAGTGGATAGATATGTACTATGGATGGATAGAAGTAGAGACATATGATACAATGGATGTATGGATGCATACTGTGGCTATTTTTAGACTGAAGAATATATAATGTATATATAAATATAAGTTATTATTCCACCATATTTCTTGTCCTCTTTCAACTCTACTTACATTAAATCTGTCAAAATGACCAAAAATCTTAGCATGAATCATTTTAATTGAGTCAAAGTGTAACTTTATTAATAAAAAAAAGACCTTAAAAAACTATGTGAAATTTTAGTTTTTAAAAGAGTAGTAGGGAGTTGAATCTGTTTGGCGTCTGCCAGACAACCACACAACCTCCATCTGAATCGAAACACAGGTCAGCCAACCCTAACATGCCGAGTGCTTGACAGGTAGACAGTGTTACAGTTTAGAGTTCAGTTTTTTAGAGTACAGTTTTAGTAGTGATCCGTTCCACTGCCAGTTAGCACTGCTTTAGGGACAGGTGTGCTTTCTCAGTACACCTGTTTCAGCAATATCTGTTAGGTAGTAGCAAGATTTCATTTGTGGTAATCCTGCGAAATCACTCATTTAAACTTAAATGTTGTATTTCAGTGATTGAAGCTCATGCACCAAATAGCAGGAGAGAAGAGGTGGTGTTCAGCTCTTCAGGTTCTCACGCTCTGGGTAACAACACGGTGGAGTACCAGAGAGGAGCAGACAGACAGACCCTCCGCTGCTATGGACCGCTGTCTGCAGACTTCACTATAAAGGTGGGTAATGAAAGCCGAATGACAGATTTATCTGCAAGTGGTAATAGAAAGAAAGGCAGAGATAGTCTTTTTGATGGATCTTCTCTTGTGTTGGAGATTGAACCCATGAGTCATCTAACTGAAGTACCTCCTAAAATTTGAAAGGACTAGTTTAACCAAAACTGAAATATTTAAGGAAAAAATATATTATTTAATCTTTCAAACCTCCATTATTTTCCTTTTTTCCCTCATAACATACAAACACGATGTGATGCACTTCTTTTGCACACAACAAAAGTGAATGGTCTGTTGTATTCATAACACTGCTTTGTAAGATAAAACTACAAAAGAAGATTGGATAAATATTTAAAAAAAAATATCCAGTTTGTTTTATGTATAATAATTATAATGTTATGTCATTTAATTTATACTATTACAATGTTAATAATCAGTTTTGGGTGTTATGCATTACTAAGGAATTACTCCTAATTTTTCTGTAGTGTAATTACTGTTACTGGTGATGTAATTGCGTAGACTATAGAACAAATCTATATAAAAAAACAATGTATTTAACATCAAGTTTAACATCTAATGTTAAAATCAATGTTTTTAATAGGCCTACTTAGTGCTTTTAAAAACTTTGGTCAGTTCAAGGGTAGTTTATGCAAGCTTATATTATTTATTTAAAATAATTAAAAGAGAAGTTGTCTACTTGTATTGTTCAACTAGTCGAGGTTGATGTGGGATTTAGAAAGTAATCATATTTGACACATCAAACTATTATGGCTCATACAATGATATAGGAGATTATAAAGTTTCTTTTATAACTGTAAAGCAGACTGCTGTATTTACATAAAATGCAATAATATGTCTTAGTGATAGATGATATGTTAAATGCTTAATTTTTATCTCAAATCTCTCTCGTTTTTATTGTAGGAATAAAACATAATGCAGTGCAATGATTGAGAGATGAAAAAATATGGATCCATGGATCTTTTTGTATATTTACTTTTACTTGGTTTTTCTAATAAAAAAATGTAAATCAAGTAAACCTGAGTTGCTTCAGTCCAGTAAATGTTCAACTATAAAACATATGAATAAAAATATAAAAGTTAATCTTATTTTTGCTTTATAAAAATCATTAAAGATTTTACACCTGAACCACAACCTGAAGATGATTTATTTTTTTTATTTTTTTTACAAATACTCTAAAATGCCTTTTACTTGCTAAAAAAGTATAAACTATCAATCAGCCAACAGATGTAATATATTATTTAATCTATAATAGGTAGACTCAACCTGTCCTCCAACCAATACACTCATCTAGGTCGTTTGTCCAAATCCCTGAAATACGACCCATCAGAGCGTAGTATACTACAACTGTGTCCCTATCGGCTTCAGGACGTTTTCATATTAATGTTTTGCACTCTTTTATTTGCGCTATAATCCAGTTTGGGTTTCGTTTAGTTCAGTTTGTAGCATATTGCATTATACGACTATATGTAATCATGCATTTTGCACATTTTCACATTTTGATTGGTAATGACGTTATACGTCATTTCATGACGACAGACGCAACACGTTACTGTCATTATTTTTACATTTGCTAGAGGGCGCTTAACTTTAAAATGTAAATATAGGTCGTAATAACGTGCTTGCACAAACGATCTATATGGTCGTTTTTTTTGGAGGCCAGGCTCGGTAGACGAAATAATTTTTAATGATTTGACATATATCATTCTCACAAACCATCATAAACCTGCATTGAATACGAATGATTGTGAAAGTTTCAAACAAACTCAGGTTGAAGTTTCATGATGAGCAGAGAGAATCAGTGTTAACTCACCTCGTCAAACTGTAAACACAGAACAATTTGATTTTAATCATGTTAGACTTTCTCATGTCGTGACCTGAAGATTCTTGATTAGTCTTGACACTATGGCTTACAGTAATTGAACATGACTCATTACTCTAGTTAATCGCAGCAGCATGTAAACAGTATTTAACTAATCATCACAGCTCCAGAAATCAAGACTAAAAGATATTCAGTGGCAGATGATTTCTATGGAAATCCTGACATGAGTTGGACTGTAGCCCCTTGAGTAAATTTGCTGCTTTGTATACTGTACATGTCAAAATCATTTGGTTTTTAAAAATGAATGGGCTTTTATCTGATAATGCTTCTCATTTTTTTGAGTGATGTGATTATGAATATGACTATAAAAAGTAAACCATCAAACACATTATAAGTGAATCTGGGTTCTTCTCAGGTAAGGTACGCCGGGCCTAAAGACACAGTGATGCAGTTCATGTTTTACCAGCCCATCCGCTACCAGTGGAGGGAAACTGACTTCTTCCCCTGCTCCGTCACTTGTGGAGGCGGTAAGTGTTGTAGATTGATTAAATATAGCCATTTTAATCAATCCCAGTGATTTTAATGGTTTACATTCACTAAAGACTCTCGTTGAGCACACCTACAAGACAAAGCTTTAAAATTTGGGATATTACTGTCCGTTACTGGTAAGCCAATAATTATTTTCAGATTATGAAATCTGTCGTATAATTCTCTATTTTGAAAGAATGACCCATATAACTGAATTTTGTGGTCCTGGTTCACAAATATATAATCTAAATGTAAAAATAGGGGAAATGAACTGTACAAGTATATATCCAATTGATATCAGTTGAAATATATCCAGTATCAACCAATGTCAATACTGATAAATTAAAAAAAATCTAATATCTGCTTTGAAATTGGCAGATAATTGATTTGGAACCCATATATCATGTAATAATATGATTCATGCATGCATTATTAAAATGCTCTCTTGTCATAAATGATAACTGTTTTTAGAAAAAATCTAAAAAATCTTTTATGTGTCTTTGGATAATATTAGTTTATGATAAGCTGACTGTTAGTTTTGATGCTTGATGGACTTTGTTTCTTTATTTTAATCAGCTTTAAATGTAAAATAAGTGAAATAAGATAAGATAAGATAAGATAAGATAAGATAAGATAAGATAAGATAAGATAAGATAAGATAAGATAAGATAAGAAGCACTTTATTCGCCAAATGCATCAGCAGATACACAGGAATTTGATATGGCCATCAGTAACACACAAACTCAACACACAAACATATATGCGTATAGCTGCAAAAGCATGCCTAAAACAATCCATCAAATAATAAAATAGTCCAAAAATAGTGCAAGATCAGCTATTCATAAGGGAAATGGCTCTTGGAAAAAAACTATTAAGATGGCGTGAGGTCCTTGTCCTCACTGCTCTGTACCTTCTTCCTGAAGGAAGCAACCTAAAAATGTCACTTGCTGGATGGGACTGATCAGCAGCAATTTTAGCCGCCCTCTTCCTGACTCTGGCCTCATAAAGGTCTTTAAGAGACAGCTGCCTTTGTCCAGTCAGCCTCTCAGCTATGCGCACAATACGCTGTAGTCTGGCCTTCGCCTGGGCTGATGCGGATGCAAACCAAACAGTAATGGATGCTGAAAGAAGGCTTTCCACAGTGGCTCTATAAAATTTAGACCGAACAGAGCTAGAAACGTTTAATTTATTTAGCTGTCTCAAAAAAAACATTCCACTATGAGCTCTCTTAAGAATGGAGGAACTATTTTCCTCCCATTTCAAGTCATTTGTGATAACCGTTCCTAAAAATTTAATTGACTCCACCCTCTTCACAACGGAGCTCTTGATAGTTAGAGGAGAAAGGGAGGCGGGTGTTCTACGAAAATCTATCACCATTTCCACAGTCTTTTGCTGATTAAGCTCCAAGTTGTTCTCATCACACCACGCAACCAATTTAGACACTTCCTGCCTGTAAGCAGACTCGTCGTTTCCCTTAATAAGACCAACTAATGTAGTATCGTCTGCAAATTTAATCAGCTTGATGGAACCATTATTGGAAGTGCAATCATTGGTATACAGTGAGTAGAGAAATGGTGACAGCACGCACCCTTGAGGTGCTCCAATGTTAGTAGTCTGAGGATCAGACATGTGCTCGCCAAGCCGCACATACTGTTGTCTGTCACTAAGAAAATCCATAATCCAGCGGCAGATAGAGGGTCCCACTCCCATCAGTGACAGCTTCTCCCACAGTCGCTCTGGTAGAATGGTGTTAAAGGCTGCACTGAAATCTATGAACAACATCCTTACATAGGAGCCAGGAGAGTCAAGATGGTCCAGAGCATAATGCAGTCCTAAATTGACCGCATCATCTACCGAGCGGTTTGCCCTGTAAGCAAACTGTAATTGATCAAGATATGGAGCTGTAATAGGTTTAAGATGTGACAAAACCAACCGCTCCAAACATTTCATGACCACTGATGTAAGGGCCACCGGTCTGTAGTCGTTTAGGTCCACAGCTTTGTTTTTCCCCATAAATAAGCCAGTACAAATAAATATTCAATATCTGCTGATATATATCCAGCTGATATTGACTAATGCCAATACAGATAAAAACAAAAACTCTAATATTGGCAGATAATTGATTTGGTACCTGTCATGCATCAAAGGGTTAGTTCATCCAAAAATGAAAATTATGTCATTAATAACTCACCCTCATGTCGTTCCAAACCTTTAAGACTTCCGTTCAACTTTGGAACACAGTTTAAGATATTTTAGATTTAGTCCACAAGCTTTCTTGTCCCTCCATTGAAAATGTATGTATGGTATACTGTCCATGTCCAGAAAGGCAAGAAAAACATCATCAAAGTAGTCCATGTAACATTAGGGACATCAGTTAGAATTTGTTGAAGCATCGAAAATACATTTTGGTCCAAAAATAACAGAAATTACGACTTTATTCAGCATTGTCTTCTCTTCTGGACATTTTTTCTGGTGCACCCAATAACACAGATAACATGTCAGCAGTGTAACTGCAGTGTTGTGAACGTGCTCACAACAGACCCGGAAGAGAAGACAATGCTGAATAAAGTCGTATTTTTTGTAAAATAATACTTTTTAGGTTCTAAACATTTTTGACAAATTCTTGGCTAATATTGATTTCTGATAAACATTTGACAATTAGTTTTGATGCTTAATGGTGCTTTGTGTCATCTCTGAAGGTTATCAGCTGAATTCGGCTGATTGTATGGACATTCGTTTCAACAAATCGGTTGCGGAACATCTTTGCCACAGCTTCCCAGAAAACACCAAACCCACACCCAAACTCAAGGAGTGCAACATGGATCCCTGCCTTGAAAGGCTGGTTCTGTCTTATTGACCCACCATGACTAAACACATTGAATGGAGAATAAATCTCAGTAAACCAGAGGCTGTCTGTGCATGAGACTTCCTGTTCATCAGCTTATGATAGTGTGGATAAAGGCTTGAAAGCTAATGGTGTTTGTTTCTCTGCAGTGATGGGTTCAAGGAAGTGATGCCCTACGACCAGTACCAGCCTCTACCACGGTATGAAATGATTTATTGTAAAGCACACTTACCGCTCACATACTCATGGAGATCAGTGATGCTCACTGGCAGAATTTAACGTCATTCATCAGGACCAACGTTGAATGTTATCTATTTAAAAGTAATAATTTCAATACTTTGATAGATGCACATTATTTAAAGGTTTAAGGTCTGTAAGATTTTATACTGAAATAAATTGATACTTTAATACTTTTATTCAGCATAGAGATATCACATTCATCAAAAGTGACCGTAGAGCAGGTTATTTTTAGTGTCACTGAGATACTTTTTTTTATTTAATTAACATTTGAATTAGTTTTTAGATTTTATCTTTTTATCTAAATTTTTATTGTTTATAGTTTTCATAATTTTTTTTATTTCAGGTTTAGTTATTTTAGTACATCAAGATAGACTAAATGAAAATTAAATATTTATACCCCTTCCTTTATCTCCACGTTTTTTTGTTGCTACCTTATGTTAAACTGCTTTAAATTACTTTTTTCCCACATCAATCCACAGTTCATACACCATATTAACAAAGACAAAACAGAATTGTCACAACATAGGTACATTGCATAAGTATTCATATGCTTAACTAACTATTAAGCTGAAGTGCCTTTACTGCCTCAAATAGTAGTAGCCCTTTATTGTCACTAGTCACAAGTACCAGCAAATTTAGCCATCAACCTGTCCATACATACATGTCAGGGTTTTGCACTGTCACTCTGTTTGTTTTGTTTCTTGTGTCAGCACATTGCCTTGTTAATTGTTTTCTCGGCCATGTGCTACCTTAGCCCCTCCTCCTTGTTTCCTCTCAACCACACCCTCTTGTTAGCCTGGTTAGTCTAATTGTGCTCACCTGGCCCCTCATGTATTTTACTCCCTATTTATAGTGCCCCTTACCCATTTGTGTTTTCTGGTTCATGGTCATTTTAACCCACACTGTCAATGGCTTGGGTTCTGTCTGTGGATGTGGCTGAATATGTGTCCATGTCTCCTCGCCTGGTTGGTCTTGTGCCCTTGTTTTGTCTAGTCCTTGTAGTTCCATGTTCTTGTCTTGCTCCTTGTTTTAGTAATTTGTTTGTTCTTGCTTTTTTGCTTTTACTTGTAATATTTAGTGCTTTAGTCCTGATTCTTGTGTTTTTATTTTTTTTATTTAAGTTGGTTAAATTGGTAATTTCTTATTTTTTTACTTTACTCTTTATTAGTTCACATTCTTAGGTTTTATGGGGTTTTTTTGTGGAGCTTCGTCCTGTCTAGTCTTGTGTTAGACCTGTCTCTGTGTGCCCTGCCATGGTTCTACCTGCCTGGCACTTGGTCTACTTCAGAGTCGGCGGTCAACAAGTGTCTGAGCTCTACTCTATGATGCCTTGTGTGGTCTTCCCCATCAGCCTGGTCTTGCCTCCCCCTCTGTTGCTAAAGTATTCTGTCTGTTGTTTTCTGAAGCTGTCCCAGTGGCCTTCCCTAGCTGTTCACGATGTTCCTGTTGTGGTATCTATTGTGCCCTTCACTACCCTCTTGTATCAGTCTGTTGTCAATAAACCGTTATCTCACACTGCAATTGGGTCCTCCTTCCAGATCCCTGACACATACTTACAACATGACAAGGGGGTAGACAGGACAAGAATACAGGGAATTGAGGAATAAATGTATACATAAAGCTTGTTTTATTAAGACCTGTGTGCCTTTCCAAACCATACCTGTTCAATTGAATTTCTCACAAGTTAATTTGACTTGAAGTGTAGTAATATCTACAAGCAATATGATTGCTCCTGAACTAAATTTCAATTGATCTAGTAAAGGGTATGAATACTTATGCAATGGAATCATTTAAGTTTTTTTTATTTTTAATAAATTTGCAAAGATGTTAAAAACCTGTTTTTTTTTGCTTCACTGTTACTGTATATGGAGTGTAATTTAAAGCAGTTTAACATAAGGCTGCAACATAACAAAACTTGAAAAATGAATACTTTCGCAAGGCACTGTATATAAATTAAGTTAATTTAATTTCAAGTAACAAATTGTTTTATGGTTTTAATTTTAGTTATCTTTAATAACCCCGTAGTAAAGACTTTTATAATGTTACAAACTATTTCTATTTTCTATCTCATCAAAATGTCCTAAAAAATGGTTTGTATAATATTGCTGCAGATGGGAGCAGAACCCGTGGACGTCGTGTTCGGTGTCGTGTGGAGGAGGATCTCAGGAGAGAAGCGTGGTGTGTGTCGAGGAGGATGTCCACGGGCAGATCGTGCAGGTGGAGGACTGGAAGTGCACACACTCCCCTCGACCAATCAGCAAACAGAGCTGCAACACCTTTGAGTGTCCGCAGTGGATGGCCATGGAGTGGTCTCAGGTAAGTGACCTTTACTGACCTCTTCTTCCATTTCCAATGACCATTGACCATCTATAGCTCTGTTTTACAAACTAGTGAGCTGTTTCTGTGTCCTAACCTAAATAAAATCACGTGAACGACTGATTTGAAACACAGCAGCTCTGTTCATGATGAACTAAATGAGATTTAATGCTCAAAGCTGATTCCAGCATCTTGATATTAGCATATTTTATAAAGCTGATGATTTAGTAACTTATAAAATGCTGAAAATATTGACACCATACTTAGTATTCTGTCTTTAGGACTATATTTATTTTATGTTTATATTTATGTTGCTATATAATGGAAAAAGAGGTATTATACCTGCTAAACTACTTGAATACGTTTTTTTTTCTTTTCTTTTCTTTTTTTTCTTTATTTTAAATATATAATTTAAAGTGAAATTAAAGATAGTTTTCACAAAGATATTAAGCAGCACAACTGTTTTCAACTGATAAGAAAAAGTAAAGCAGATTATTTTGGTATTATTTATTGTTTTAAATTGTTTTTTATTTTTATATGTTGTGTTTTCATTTGAATTTTTGTTAAAGTTCTTGTAATTTAGTTTTTTGAGTTTTAATAAGAAATATTTACTGAGCACCAAATCCGTGTATTAGTATGTATATTTAGGATATTAGATGTTATCTAATAAAAAAGCTTAGAAAATTATAATATATGATAATATAAGATTTCAGAAGGATCATGTGATACTGAAAACTAAAGTAATGCCTGCTGAAAATTCACCTTTACATCTCAGGAGTAAATTACATTTGAAAATATATTTAAATAGGAAACAGAAATTTTAAACAGAAATTAATATTTCACAATATAAAATCTTTTCGCCTGTATTTTTGATGAAATATGTATTTGTTTGTGTTTTTATCTGTTTTATCCAGTGCACGGTCACCTGCGGCCCAGGTTTGCGGTACAGAGTGGTGCTGTGTGTGGATCACAGTGGTCAACATACTGGCGGCTGCAGTCCTCATCACAAACCCCATATCAAAGAGGACTGCCTGGTCCCTGTCGCCTGCCACAAACCACGAGGTACAAACACAAAAAGGAGATCCACTATCGAGTGAGCTACTCTGATTTGTGAGTCAGCATCCTCAATGAAGTACAACCTTATACAGTGGATTTAAAGCATTCTCCATAAGCAGGAATTGCACATCGGAAATGATTTCATTCCCAATAATTTTAATATTGGCGTGTTGCTAAGCTAATGACATAATGCACTAATACAGACCCGGCCCCTCATTGCCAAAGACAATATTTGAAGGCCCCTAAAAATATTTCTAATACTTTTGCTACAATGACAAAACTGCTTATTTTCAATTTTTTATTTATTTAAAGAAACTAGCAGGGGGCATTTAAATTAGCGTAAATAAGTAGTTCAGTTATATATAAATAGGACAAAATATTAATAAAAATTGTATTTAATTACAATGGTTAAAAATAACAATTAATTAAATAAATAATTCCCGAAATAAATGGTGTGAACTTTTTATTATCCATGAATTTACACTTTCAAGTCATTTATGATTACGGTGTTTTATTTTATTTTATTGCAATATAAATATAAATTGTATTCTGTATCTGATAACAGCTTGAAAAAGTTAGAAAATGTATATTCTTTAATAAAACATGTATTTCATTCAATTATTTATTTATTTATTTATCAATCAATCACATTTTATTCATTTTCAAGACTTTTGTGACATCTTGGAATCCCTTATATATCTACGTTTTCAAAGACTCTAAAAACCCTTGGTTCTTAAATAAAAATGACAGTTGTTGAGGGAGCAAATTAAAATATGAAATATGTCTGGTACATTTTTCATTGACCTTGTTGCAATGGCTTCTAGGAAAGCCTTTTGGGTGAAATATACATTCAGTGTTGACTTCTTTCTCTCACAAGTTCCTTTGGGTTTTTTTGACAAATCAAACAATGCAATAATGTGATTCATCGTAGCTGGTTAGTTTCGTTCAAGGCTTTGAACTCTTCATGGAAGAATTTTCTGAAATGCCTTCAGAGAAAATAAATGGGAAATAAATCTGGAGCCAAGGCCGCTGATAAAGTGAGCAGTCACTGCTGAGCTCCATTCATCTACTAATAAAAACTAACATTAAAACATTGATATGATTAAAATGCTGTTAGAACTTATTTGTTTCAGGGAAGCATTTAAAGTCTCTGTTCCAAAACCTAGTAATAAAATTACGCTGCCCTTTAAGGAACCCCATTTTGCAGCACTGCGTGTATCCATCACAGAGAATATAATGAGAATGTGCAGTGCAAAAAAAATCCATCCGAGATAGTGAACTGCAGGAAAGAAACGTTTATCATTGAAGTAATTTGTATTTGAGTGAAGTACAGAAATGCTGACTGCGTTGAGTCTGTGTAGAGTCTTCATCTCAGTTTAGGATGTTGCCTATGTAGGCAGCAGGGAAGCTCACTAGACTTTGGAACACAGCCAAAGCGGGCTCCATTAGGGAACAGTCAGAGCCTACAGCTGTCAGACAGGAGAGAAGAGAGTGTGCCGCAGACACGCTCATGAAATAACGTGTGATGTGAATATGAAATGCTCCATAAGTGCAGACAGTCACAGTGAGCTCATGGAGAGTCAGTCACGGTGTGTTTTAGAGCTCTTTCTTGCTGTGGAGTTAATTAATACCTGCGACTTCTCTCTGACTCTCACTTTATTTTCCTGTCAGGTCCGTGACACTTTTTTTTTCTTTCAGTGTTTTTCACGTAGGAGAAAACATGAGAATGAAATCTCTTTTGAAATCTCATTATGATATCTGTTGCTTTCTCTAGTCCCAGTGAAGTAAAGTTAGTCAATAACTAAAGTTTACTTCTTTATATCAGAAATTAATTAAACAAGTGGCTGAAATTAAATGTCATTAGAGTACAGAGCTATTAGAATGTTAATCCAATTGATTTTGAATAATGAATTCTGAAAGTCTTAATTAATTGATTTTATTGTTATTATTGAATGGATTTATAGCTATAATTTGTTTTTATTATTTACGTGACAATACTAAAACAAATTCATTCAACAAGTGGTTCATATGAGTCAGTGATCCACAATGTCTATAAATATAATTCAATTATTTTAACAACACACACACACACACACACATACACACACACACACACACATATATATATATATATATATATATATATTAGTGCTGTCAATCGATTAAAAAAAATTAACTAATTAATCGCACAATTTTTTAAAATTAATCGCGATTAATCGCAATTAATCGCAATTAAAAGACTGAAACTTTTTGGATATGTAAATGTAAAATGTAAATAATTAATGTAAACTCAAGACAAAGAAACTATTTAAATTCAAAATATGATTGTTTATTGGAATTTTTGTTTAACTTGTAACACAGATTTTCTCATGTAAACAACATACCTGCAATAAACCATCAATATCCTCCAAATTAACTGTTGGCTTGAAAGCCATATTTATTACAGAAATAAAAACACAGGCATGTAAGTACCATTTGAATTTCAAAACAATCAATGCCAATAAAAAACAAAAATGATTTCCATGTTGAATTCTAAGTGGACTGCAAAAAAATTCCAAAGTATAGTCATTGCCAGTGCTTTAAGTGGGCCAGTACGCACCTGTACTCAGTACCGCCATTTCCAAATATAGCTCTTGAGCGTACTGCCACCTCTCCGTGCGCCCAGAACGTGCTTGTAGCGTACCGGTACGCTCATTTGGACTGATCTGTTTTAATTGAGGTTTTAATCTTATACCTGCACTGCCGATTTTCAGAGCGCCCTTCACAATGCAAGCTTCCTAATTCATCCCACCCAGAGCAGAAACTACATTACCCATTCACCCTTAAGTTATACAAGTGAATAGCGCATGTGTCGCTTTTCCCACTGTTAAGTATCAACAACTCAACGTGGCCGGAGAAGGTGTGTGAAACTCGTTGTGAGTTATACTAAAGCAAAATCTTGAGTATTTATTGTCTGATAAACATTAAAAACTGTCTGCGGAGGTTGAGTCTAGCCCCCGCTGGCTGTTCATTGGCTGCAGCATCTTTTTTCTAAGTTCTAAAAAAATACCGTAGACGGCAAGGCACAAATTTAGATATTCATTTATCTAATTAATCTATAGCCTATGCACAAAGACAATATGATCTTTTTGTCCCCTTTTTGTTTTAAAGCTTGATGAAGAGAGAGAGCGCAAGTTGCTGCAGCTGAGGAGGACAGTGATGCACGCGTACAGGAGTGATTGACAGTTCGCGGCACTGTGTACAAAAAATACTCCGCTACACAATTATTTCGTTATTTTCGTTTAAGCTTATTAACGTTAGCGTTACAGAAAGGTCTGATTTACGCACTGTTACAGTCATACAGTCATAATGTTTCTTGTGGCAGACTGAAGAGTAATCCGGCAGAGTTTTATCCTGAAACTTTCCGTCTAAAAGTCCTTCCTTGGTCTTATCCATATTTCTTTGCACGTTGAACACACAAGGCCACAACTGGAAATAAAAAAAACTGCAACCGCGTTAATTGCGTTATTTTATTTTAACGCGTTAAATATTTCAAATTAATCGAATGCGTTAACGCGCTAATTTTGACAGCACTAATATATATATATATATATATATATATATATATATATATATATATATATATATATATAGTTGTGCTCATAAATTCACATATCCCTTGCAGAATATGGAAAATGTTAATTATTTTAACAAATTAAGAGGGATAATGAAAATTGCATGTTATTTTTTATTTAGTACTGTTCTGAATAAACTATTTCACTTAACAGATGCTTAGATATACTCCACAAGACCAAATAATAACTGAATTTGTAAAAATGAACCCATTCAAAAGTTCACATACCCTTGAATCTTAACACTATGTGTGATTTCCTGGAAGATCCAGAACTGTTTAATATTTTGTGATATTTGTTCATGAGTCCCTTTTTGGTCCTGAACAGTTCAACTGCCTGCTGTTCTTCAGAAAAATCCCCCAATCCCTGCTCATTCCTTGGTTTTCCGGTGTCTTCTGCATATTTGAACACTTTCCAGGAGGGACTGTATTATTTTGAAATCCATCTTTTAATACTGAGGACAATTGAGGGACTCCATCAACATCTGTTATGGCGTGACCCATACTCAGAATTCGTGCTCTGCGTTTAACCCATCCAAATTGCACACACACAGCAGTGAACACACACACCTGGAGCAGTGGGCAGCCATTTATGCGCCCGGGGAGCAGTTGGGGGTTCAGTGCCTTGCTCAAGGGCACCTAGGTCGTGGTATTGAAGGTGGAGAGAGCGCTGTACTTTCACTCCCCCCACCTACAATTCAGGACGGTACTAACTAAAAAATAACATTTTCATGATCCCTCTTATTTTGCATAAATTATTAAGGGGTATGTAAACTTATGAGCACTTTATACATATACATTTTCATAAATATACATCTTTTTTTACTGTATTATAATTTTTATAGCTCTGTACTCTTGTCAACTCTCTTTTTTTTTTATTACTTTTTTTAATAAATTTTATATTATATCCTTACATTATTGCTTTGCACGCTAGTCAAGCTTTATTTATTTCCTTTTATTTATTTATTTTAATTTATCCAAAGCTATTTTTTTGAAGAAACATCTAAGTTGAAGCATGTCGGAGAACTCTTTGAAAGCGCAACCTCAGTTTTTAAAATATTTTCATCTGGGTCTCTCCGTGTTACCGTGTCTTTTCTCACTTAAATATGTTACGTCTTTTTGGCAAGACTCCCTTGTCATAAAGTCTTGTGTAATTAGTTCAAGTGATTTGTCCGGGTACATGAAAAAAATTGTCCTTTTTTCATGCCAAGTCATGCCAAACACAGTCCCGTCTGCTCATGAATCAAACTTCCTTTGTCGAGACAGAAAACTTGTGAGTTCAGGCACATAACAGGAGGTGTTTGTCATCTAGACGTCTAACACTTTTCCTCCTCACACGTGTTTTACATTTCCAAGCTTTGCTTAAATCCTCCAAGTTTTCATTGAAGGAATACTTCACCCAAAAATGAAAATTCTGTCATAAACGAATCACCATAATGTCGTTGCAAACCCAAAGAGAAACTTGAAGATCCCTTATAATTCTCCTTTGTGTTCCACTGAACAAATGCTCAGGTTTGAAATGAAATGAGAGTAAATAGTATTTTCATTTACATACCTCTCAAAAGTTTGGAGTTAGACTTTTCAAATGAAAAAAGAATGCTTTAATTCAGCAGTAATGCATTAAATGAATCAATAAAGTCATGGCTCCTGCTAAAATATTAACCAGCTCAGCTGTATTCAACATTAATGATACTAATAAATGCTTCTTGAGCAGCAGATCAGAATATTAGAATGATTTCTGAAGGATCGTGTGACACTGAAGACTGGAGTATTGATGCTAAAAAATTCAAGCTTTGCATCACAGGAATAAATTATATTAGAAAATATATTCAAATAGAAAACAGTTATTTGAAATTGTAATAATATTTCAGAATATTACTGTTTTTACTGTATTTTTTGATGAAATAATTGTAACCTTGGTGATCCTGAGAGACTTTTCAAAAACATTCAAAAATCTCACCAACCCCAACCTTTGAACAGTAGTGTATTCCTTTAAATGTAATATCAGTTACGCAACGATGCCAAAATTCAAGTAACCCTAATCAGAAACATCTGTGCGCTTTTTTTCACCAATAATTCTCTTCGAATCAATCAATTCCACACTTAACTTGAGCCTGACATGCTTGTAAAAACAGTGGGTTGAAATGACAGAGGCTCTATTGCCTGCTATTTCATCTCGACCTTCCCGCACGCCAAATCTGAGGACGTCTGCCATCAGAGAAACCCAGAAACCCCGACTGAAGAGCCAAACCCTGAGCCCTCGGCATGTTCTGCCGCGAGACTTTACTGCTGCCCCACAGTCACCAACAGCTGTGATAATCCTGTTCCAGATCAATAAATGGTTGCTTGCATAAATATTTGGTTGTCACATGGAGATTTATGTTGAGCTTTATTAGCTGTGTTAGGGTTGGGGGTTGGAGGGGGAGCAGCCGGACTCAAACTGGCTTTGTAACCTTCACAAAGATGTATGACCCAGTGATGGTACAACAGATGTTCATAGCAGGAAG
The DNA here is from genome assembly GCF_003368295.1 of Carassius auratus. Taxonomy (NCBI): domain Eukaryota; kingdom Metazoa; phylum Chordata; class Actinopteri; order Cypriniformes; family Cyprinidae; genus Carassius; species Carassius auratus. Next base: position 7,018,467 of record NC_039249.1, on the reverse strand, counting down.
GGTTTCTGGTGAAATGTGAGTGTCCCTCGACACTGATTTCGCACAACTTGGCTTACTGTATGTTTTTGTCATCTTTTATCTGACACTTTCATCCAAAACAGTTTACAGAACACTTAATACCTTGACAGTCCTTCTCGGAGTAACCTGAGGTTGTGTGTCTTGCTCAAGAGTACAATGGGCGATGGTTTGTGGATCACTACTTACAGGGCTTGAACCTACAACCTTTGGTTATCAGCCCAGAATTGATTTTCCCACACCACTCTCAACTAATGTGCTCTGATAAGTAGCCAAGCGCCACTTTTTACAATTATGAACCTCAAAATTGTTTTTAGAATTTTAGATGTTTTTAATATCTGACATTAAATTCTGTACTGTGGTTAGCTAGAGTTTCAGTGCATATAAAAAGAGCGGTTTCTGTTGTGTATTAGATGCTGGTGTGCTAGTTTCCATCAGCATTTTAGCTAGCTTAACCAGGAAGTTTTGTAGCAAGATCAAAGCATTTATCAGCATGAATACGCATTTAACAGTATGAAAACGCTTACTTGTATAAAATGGACTTTTAAGTAGAGTTAAAATATTTTGACTCTGAAATTAGATCAGATTTGGTGATATCTGTTAAAAGAGAGGAAGATAGGTTTAATTACTCTACTCGGTGCATGATTAACTTTTTGATTTACAATAATGTTATCCAATATTGTGTTTGTTTGATGCTTTCTCAGAGAGCCAACCTGTTGAAGCCAAGCTGCCCTGGTTGAAACAGGCTCAAGAGCTGGAAGAAACCAAGATAGCCTTGGAAGATCCTACGTGAGTTTATTTTCTTTATATTGTACATTACAGGTAAATATCATGAAAAAGATCCTGTTTTTTTTTTTTTTTTTTTTACTTTTATGAGTATTAAGCTCTAATCATCAAAATTCAAACAAAAAAACTTTGAAATATTTTAATGTGTCAGAAATGTTGAACAGTTGTACTGCTTTCTTTCTTTCTTTGTGGAAACCATGGTCCATGTATATATAATATACAAAACATAACCTCAAACTTTTGAATAATTATGTATTTTAATAATATCTTTAAGTGGGAAAAATGCTTTTTTATTTATCAAAAGATTGTGCCTTTTATTGGAGGAAAAGTAGTTTTAGATTGAGTGCATAAACATATATATAATATAAACACACACACACACACACACACACACACACACACACACACACACATATATATATATATATATATATATATATATATATATATATATATATATATATATATATATATGTTTAAATGTTATCAAAAGACTGAAAAACGTATGCATTGTAGAATATTTTAGCTGTATCTTTCAGCCCTACCTTTCACTCACTGCTGAGAATTTCTAGGTCATTTGACTGCGAGGCCATATGATGTCATGGTGTCATGCAGATAAACATTACCTCTGCTCTGATTTATTGTAAAATAAACCTGTCCAATATCTTTGTGGGAGTTTATCCAGCAGACAAAGATTCCAAGGATTCAGTACTGGCTTCATCCTTACCCTTGAGTTAGTTACAAAGCAAGCTCACATGGAACTGGAGGTTCCAACAGAAGTTTTGTAACTAAAGATCAGCAAATGTTTGTATTGTTATTTTGGTTAATTTGCTTTCAGCTATGAAAACTATATATATATTACATTAGTATTCTTTTAGTTCCATTTAACACATTTTAAGACAAATCCATTCTGCAGAATTCTGTAGAATTTTCCAGGGAATCTGCAGAAAATACGGAAAATGTCTGCAGATTCTGTCTGGGCTTTGCTACTAGTGTCTGAATAAACATATAAATCAATCTTTTCCCTTTTATAACCAATAATCCACTGAACCGTGAATCCTCAGGTATCCCAAGACGGTCTCACCGCATTTTGTGCATTGCAACTCAATACAGTCATGTATTTTTTCATTCAGAAATGTTTCAACTTGTAGATGAATTCTTTCACCTGTTACTCAGGATGTCTGGTGACTTCACACTGGGAGAGTTCTTTTTACACAGTGGCAGTAAAAAATACATTTCACCCAGCCCTGTTTAACCAGAACTGTACAAGAATCAGGCTTCATTAGCTGGTTTGTCATCCGAAAAAATGGCCACTGAAACCAGAGTTGAGCATGTCTGCATTTTAACCTCTGTGTGTCCAGTTTCCTTTCATTACTTCAACAAGGCCCCACGGGCCACTCTCACTCCCTGTTGTGGTATTATTAGAGTTATCCCCCCTCCCGTCTCTGAAATGATACCCCTATTAATAGTTGGCAGGGGAGCTTGATGGACCCCCGCTACCCCTACTGAAAGCCGCTAAACAGTGGGCTGCCAACATCCAGACAGCCACTGTTCCCTGTGGTCTACCAAAGGCATCTATCACAGAGACTCATAAAACGAGAAGAATGAGGGGTGAAAGTGTTTAAGGGTTTATAAAGAGCCATTGAAGAACGCTTCAGTTCGTATAAATGCATTGGGGGTTAAGATCTACCGTTTGTCTGCAAACCCTTCTTGAATTACACTCTTAAGTGGAGTATATCACTCAGCGATAGCAGCACTTCTTTTGCGTTCTGCTCTGTTGCTCCAGTAACTACATTTAGGGTGATCTAAGGTGGTGTGCACCAGGGCTCGGTGCTCAGCCCTATCTTATAGAGAGCCCAGTCCACTTTGCTGTGGAATTCATGGCTGGATGCTCGTCTCTGTGTTTTGGATGGGTGGATTATGTGGGTTGGATGTAGTTGTGGAGTCTCAAGCCTGATCTTATCCCTACTTTGATAAAAGTGGAGGAGACACTCTGGTGAAGGAACCTCCACTCAGACCTGTCGTCTTTCTGAACTCGAATCCAAAGATTAGAATCCGCTCTCTGATATATTTGCTCTCAGGCTGATGCTACGCAGGGCAACTTTTTGAGCAAATGTTGGCATCAGTGAGCAACCAGGAGAGACACAAGGCCCACAACTGATCTAAAATATCCAGATATAAAATTGTTATGCCTTCTCAATGGGAAAGTGCCAAAGCTAAAAAAAAAAGTTGCCCAGCAAATTTGCTTAAAAAGTTGCTCTGTGTATTAGCAGCCTCAAAAATGCAGCCACATATAATCACAGGCCCAAAACATACAATAAAGGGATAGTTCACCCAATCATTAACATTATGTAATTAATTACTCACTCCCATGTTGTTACAAACCCGTAAGACCTGCTGTCTATTGAGGGTCAGAGAGTTCTCACATTTAATCCAAAATATCTTAATTTGTGTTCTGAAGATGAACGATGGTTTTACGGATTGGAATGGCATCAGGGTGTCACCTACCAAAGAACAGTAACTTTGTAAAATTTTGTTTACATTTTTTGAAATTTTTTGAACATCTTTCTGTTGTGTATGGATCCTGTTATGCTGGAGCATATATGCCCTGCATCCGAAGATGGCCCTCGAGTGGAATTAATCGCCATTGTGGAGTGGACACTAGCGAGAAAATGATCTCCATTCCTCGCTGGTTCCCAGGAATTGATTGCCAGAGCCACTCCCAACCCAGAGCCCAGCCCAACCTCTCCCCAATGCATGGAGCACATTCCCCAGCCCACCACTGACAGAGAGCCAGAGCCCACCACGACTTATGTGCCACCGCCAGAGAGAACGACAGAGCTGAGGATCGCCGCAGAGCCAGAGGCCTTGACGACAGTCAAGGTGTTTGAGCCTGCAGCAACGCCTGCCACAAGGGAGAAAGCCACGGACGGCGTGAGTGCGGAGAGGAGCTCTGCCCCCCTGCACCATGGTTGAGGGTGATTTGAGTATGGCAGGGCAAAACGAGGAGTGAGATCTCATAGAGTGGGAGTCTGATCTAGAGATCGAACTGCCCCCTCTCCTCTCTCCATCATCTCTGCTGGTCCTGTCCAGCCCTCCGTAGTCCTTGGTTCCCTCGTCCAGCCCTGAGGGGCTTCCGATTTTCCAGTGCCTGCTCCTCAAAAGCTGCCCTCTAGTCTCGAAAATGCAAGTCCTTCCACCCGCTCATGCCTCCTCCAAACATTGTCATCTGGCAGCCCCTCTGCTCACCCTCAGCCCACCATCATGCAAGTCCTTCCACCCGCTCATGCCTCCTTCAAACATTGTCATCTGGCAGCCCCTCTGCTCACCCTCAGCCCACCATCATGCAAGTCCTTCCACCCGCTCATGCCTCCTCCAAACATTGTCATCTGGCAGCCCCTCTGCTCACCCTCAGCCCACCATCATGCAAGTCCTTCCACCCGCTCATGCCTCCTTCAAACATTGTCATCTGGCAGCCCCTCTGCTCACCCTCAGCCCACCATCATGCAAGTCCTTCCACCCGCTCATGCCTCCTTCAAACATTGTCATCTGGCAGCCCCTCTGCTCACCCTCAGCCCACCATCATTGTTGTGCGAGCCCCGTGGGACTACCATCCTCCAGCGTTGCTGTGGCTGGAATCTTCCTTGACTCCACCTCCAGCCTCGCCCAATGACCCGTCGGTTCCACCATGTCTCCTAGCTCCCTCCTCTCCGTCATGGCCCAGCACTCCACAAGCTCTGCCAGGCTCCCTCATCCCTCCTGCTCCACCTTGGTCTGGGTTCGACCATCTTGTGCCTCGCGACTCCACTCCTCTGGCTTTGTCTCATCCCTCTGTCCCTTCAGCTCCATATGGCTGCTTCATCCCCTCGGCTCCACCTCAGTCCTCTGTCGCTCCGGCTCCACTGCAGCCTCCCGGAACCACATCTCAGCATTGGTCGCTAGCACAATCTGCTCCACCTAGGACCTCCGCATCCTTGCTGTCACCCTGGCTCATCGGCTCTCCATCTCAGGCTAGAGCTCCTCCACCACCTGCTCCACAAACCTTAGGTCGGCCACACAGAGTCGGCAGCCGGCAGCTTTCAATTAGTCATTCCTTGCACCTGTGTTTTCCCAATCATCCTTTGTTTAAAAGCTCCTGCCTTTTTTTGTATTGTCGGTTTTACTTGTTGGATGTGGTTTCCTGTCTCAAACTTTGGATTATTAAAGACTTATTATTGTTATCGCCAGCATTTCCTCGTTCCCTCCTAGAGGGAGTTTATGCATAAATGCCTTCTGTTTTTTTTCTACACTATAAAAAATATTCTTTATTTTTGTGTGTGTGCGAGTGTGATTTTGTGAGAATACTGTTAAGTTAAATTAAATCATTTTGAATTTAATAAAACATTAAATATAGTAAAATTATTTAATTATTTATATTGGATTGTTTTTATATTATTCACCTTTAATTTGTGTGTGTGTGTGCGTGTGCGTGTGTGCGTGCGTGCGTGTGTGCATGCATGCGTGTGTGCGTGTGTGTGTGCGTGTGTGTGTGCGTGTGCGTTTGTGTGTGAAATAAATACTCGTGCATGTCAAGTCACTAATTCTCATCGCCTGTTTTCTCAATCATATGAGGTGTTCTGACATCATAATATTCCCTGAATGACACCCCTACATTAGTCCAAACATGACATGTTTGGGGCTTATGGGGAATAACAGATCTCATAAACTTTAATCCCTTAAGCCTGGAAAGTATTTAGACAGGGGGTGGTGTGAGGTGTGCATTTACACCCACTCCGGACGAACATATTTCCACAATACTTAAATAGTTTTACAGATCACTAGTGTTTCATGTGTGTTTTAGTTGCATTTAATAACATAACAGGAAAAAATTTACACAAGTTTTGAAAAGCATGAGTCGGCAAAGCATGTTCATCTTGGGTTTATTGCACTGGTGGCAAAGAACATGTTGTGCTTTTATTCCTGAATCCAATTATTCACAGATCACGCAAGCTATGCATTTCAGCAATATTTTCCAAAAGAGTCATTTTCCTCTCAACAGAAATATGGGAAAATCATTCTGTGGTTCATTAGGAGACCTTGCCACATCTATTTTTATGATCACGTTTATTCTAAGTGCGGTTGACTCTTAAATATCAAAGTCTTTTGGTCCATGTTAATGCTATATTTATCAATGCTATATTGTTTTCGTTGTTATTATAGCTATCATAGTACTTGGGTTTATTGTTACATAA